>NC_142134.1:69971969-70275000 GCF_024610735.1 Ursus americanus
TGGCCATAACATGATTCAAACCCAAAGGCATGTTCAGAGAATAGGAAAGATATCTCTATCCACACAATGCTGAGTCCATCATAAGGGTTTATTGAATGTTTGTGGCCTTCAACCAAACTCTATCTTTAGCGGTCAGAATTTAAGAGCTTACTGAGGAATAAAGTCAAAATCATTTCCTAAAATGGGAAGGCTTATGCTTTAATTATCCATTCCTTTCACACAGGTGAGGAAGACAAGATACAGTAGTTAAAAGTGCTACTTGCTTCTAAGTTAGCTAGAGCTGAGTCTGAATTCCCACTCCACCATGGGTACCAATGAAGTCCCTAAAAGTTTTGAGGAGTGACCTGTTTTCAGACATCAATTAGAAACTAACTGTGTAGGGAAGGAACCAGACAAACACACATGGGAGGCAAGGAAACAGGTAAAGAGACCATGGCAACTGACAAGACCAAAGGTGGTAAGTGATCACGTCATTCCCACTATCTAGGATCACCAACAATTGGCAACAATCGCCCTGCCAAATTAATCCTACCAGAGGAAGGTTGAAATACATACAAACATACATACATACATACATACATAGGAGAGAGAGAGTGCAAAAGTAGGTGAAGGAGTGAGGGAAGAAAGGGAGGAGGTAAGGAAGGAAAGAAAGAGAATGAAAGGAGGGACAGAGGCAGGGAGGAAGAATCCTTTATTTTTTCCATCATCCCCAGTGTCTTTTGCTCAATGGATCTGATAAACCAGTGGTTCTCTCCGCGTGGTTCCCTCCTAGCAGCATAAGCATCACCAGAAGCTTGTTAGAGAGACAAATTCTTGGGTCATACCCCAGGTCAACTAAATCAGAATCTCTTGGAGGGGACCCAGGAATCTGTGTCCTAACAAGCCGTTAAGGTAATTTTGGTGCACACTGAAGTGTGAGAACTAATGAGATATGTGTGTGTGTGTGTGTGTGTGTGTGTGTGTGTGTGTGTGTGTGTGTGTTGTGGTAGAACTACAAGGTGTACATAAAGTCCTGGTTCAGTTCAAATAGTAAATAAATCATGTCTGTGCAACATATAAAGCAATTTGCAAAATTGCAAAAAAAGACTGAAATAAACTCCTAATTTGTTTTAATACCTTTATTCCATTTTCTAGGTAATAAACCCTACATGTAATACTGGCTACATCCAAAGGTATCCAGTATGACGGTGGACTTGCTGAATGTTAATGTTCGATATTTTAAATCTGAATAAACCTCTGCCACATTTTGCAGATTGCTCACATCCTATGTGGAAGCAGATTTATTACAAATTCAAACTGCATAACAATTTTATGGACACTTTCATATAGAATATAAATTCAGGTGTATTTATGTATATTTACATAATTTATGTGTATTTATAGATTTATAATTAGGTAATATATAAGGATTTTTCAAAGTAGCTGTTCCTCATGATGTATTCTATAGAAGAGACGGGCTGTGATTTTATGAGTATAGGGGCCTTGGTTATAGCCAGATTAATTTATTCTGTATTCCCAGGACATCTTTGATTTTCTCTACCTTTGCTCATGTACTTTTTCCAGCCTGAAATGTCCTTACCACTCTATAGGTTCTGTACCCAATTCTAATGTGGGAAGGGGGTTCCCCCACACCAATGAGCAACTCTCTGGACGCTAGCTGGGTGTCTTACAATTCAACTCAATTCCGACACTGTCTATCCAGAGGTGGCATCAGATCACACAGTTTAAGGGCTCAGTCCTACAAGATCTCCCCCAGTCCCGCCCCCGCCCCCACAACCTCAGATGCCAGTCCCAAGCCCAGGTTGTCATCTGTGCTTCTTACAAACCAGCTATAAAGTGGAGATTCCAACAGCCCCTTGCTTGGACACAGACGCCAGTCCCAAGTCCAGGATGTTACTGACTGGCTATAAACCAGAGGTTCCCAGATGCCCTCCTTGGGTGTGATTAATCTGCTAGAATGGCTCACAGAACTCAGAGAAACATTTTCCTTACTAGATCACCAGGTTTTCTGTAAAGGGATATAACTCAGGAACAGCCAAACTGAAGAGATGTGTATAGGAAGGTAGGTGGGAAGAGACACAGAGCTTTCATGCCCCCTTGGAGGGCACCACTCTCCCAGCACCTTAGCGCCTCCACGTGTTCACCAACCTGGAAGCTCTGAACTCTGTCCTTTTGGGTTTTTATGGAGGCTTCATTACATAGTTATGAATGGTTAAATCATTGGCCACTGACCATTGATTCAACCTCCATCCCTTCTTCCCTCCCTGGAGGTCAGGGGGTGGGAATGAAAGTGCCAACCCTCCTCTGTTAGAGATCATTGAGAGGACGTGACTGCCAGTTCGCCTGAGACCTGGACCTGGGCAATTAGAAGCTCCTCACCCCCTCCTCTGTCCTTGGAATGTATGTGCAGCCTCCCATTCCCTCACTGCTTTCAAGGACATTGCACTGAGATAGTGATGTGAGGTTGAGAACACCTACGTGTTTCAAGTGGCTGAATCCAGTTAAGGCCTCTTTATAAACTTTTAAGATTCTGGTAGACAGGTGTAGAGATCTACTCATCTTAGCGCCACTCAAGACAAGCCTCCTATGTAAGTTCTCTTGCTTATTACACCTGCCACCTACCACTCTGCAGTGGCCCTTCAGTCTCTTCCTGCCCTCCAATTACAGGGGCCAATTTCATATTTCACCCAGGTAAGCTTCCAAGTTTGAGAACCTATACCCTCCAATCTCAAGTTTTAGGAGTAAACTATCTGTAAAATATGTATTCACGGAGAGTACTAGTGATGTGAAGAATAAATGCAAAAGAAATATAGAAAAAAAAAATTAAATTTCCTTTACAGCCCATTGACAAGTACTTAGGACAGAAAGGGTGACCTTCCTCCAGGAACTCAACTATCTTCCTAGAGGCAAAAGGCAACCTTAGAGTAACATTAGCCTGACCTCCAGGAACCAGTAAGTCTTCTGTAACATAAGACTTCCCTCTGGAAACTTCCTTTATCTCTACCCCACCCCCACCAAGATATATGTTAGCAATCATCCTTTAAACATATAGTCCACTGAAGGGTCTCATGAATAAGGTTAAACTAAACAGAAGTAAATGACCCTTCAAGGTCCTGGAAACCTACCTTCCAAATTCCTTAGAGACTTATACTACCCCTAATCCCCTCTCCCAGCTTGGAAGTATATGATCAGTCAATCCATACAATCTCAGTGCAGCCCTTTCTGCTCACGGGTCCCATCCCCATGCATTAATAAAACCACCTTTTTTTGTACCGAAGACATCTCAAGAATTCTTTCTTGACCATTTGCTCCTGGACCTCAACATTTCACATCACTAGAAGGGAATGTGC
Organism: Ursus americanus; assembly: GCF_024610735.1. NCBI lineage: Eukaryota > Metazoa > Chordata > Mammalia > Carnivora > Ursidae > Ursus > Ursus americanus. Next base: position 69,975,320 of record NC_142134.1, read on the forward strand.
AAAAGAGGAAACACTGTGCCATGATAATGGGTTTACAGGTGAGTTTCTTCTCTTTAATAAAATTTTTACTAAAATAAATGTGATAAAAAATGTTTTCTTTTTTTTAAGAAAATGTTTTCTGTATTAGTTTGCTAGATCTGTCATAAAAAGCCCCACAGAATGTGTGGTTTAATCAACAGAAATTTATTTCTCAACAGTTCTGGAGGCTGGAAGTCCACGATCAGGGTGTTGGCAGGTTTGATTTCTCCTGAGGGCTCTCCTCTTGGCTTGCAAACTTCTTGCCTTCTTGCTGAGTCCTCACTTGGCCTTTTTGGGTATGCATGTCCCTGGTGTCTTTTTCTCTTTTATAAGAACATAAGTCTTATTGGATTAGGGCCCCACCATTATGACTGCATTTGACCTTAATTACTTCTTTAAAAGCCCTGTCTTCAAATACAGTCACATTGGAGGTTAGGGCTTCAATATATGCATTCTGAAAAAGCACAATTCAGTCCATAACAGTTTCTAAAAGTGAAAAAGTAGTTTATATTAAATAATGAAATAATTGAGCCATAGAGTGTAAAGTACCAGATTTCTATGAGAGTGGGATAGAGGGAAAGCATCAACAGGGGACTGGGAGGCCTGAGTTGTAGTCTTGCCTTTGCCCTTCACTATGTGACCTTGAGCAAGTTAGGTTTTTCATCCCTGAAGAAATGTCTTTGCATATGAGAACTTCTCAAAATCCTTATGTTTTAAAATTATAATTATTTCAAAAGAAATCGGTTGCCAAAAACCATTAGAAAAATTATAAAGATTAAAGTTATTTTTTTATTTCTTTAAATTCACTTAGCCAACATATAGTACATCATCAGTTTTAATGCAGCGTTCAATGGCACCCAGTGCTCATCACAACATGTGCCCTCCTTCATGCCCATCACCTAGTTATATATAATGGAATGGTTTGCTCCATACTCTGAGATACAAAGCACAGACCATTACTTATTCTGAATTATAGCTATCTTGCTTAACGTGAGGCCCATTCACCAGGGTAACAAGAAAAGCAATCCCAATCATTTTTCCTATTTCACTACTTTCTTCCCTCCTGAGATTCAACAAAAATCATATGATATAAATGGCATCTAGAAAATGAAAACAAGCTTCTGGTTTTCAACTCATCCTGACTGCAATTCAGATGTTCAGTGTCCATGTTCTTGCACTCCATTAGAAGGGTGATGGTTTATCCTCTCAGTGTTTACCAGGGGCGTCTAAGCCTTGACACCTTGTTTCTAGCCCACACAACCTTCTGCTCCCTCACCCCATCTGACCACCTCCAGGAGCTTCAAGGGAGTGAGGCATAGACTCTTGCCACATTGAGAAACATCCTTTGTCTTCAAATCCTCACTCTTGGGGAACCCGATGCTCTGCTTCTGAACTCAGATAACTTTCAACTCTCCATCTTTAGACCCCCTCTGCTCCTCATCAAAAAATCAATCTCCATTTCTTAATGAAAACATCCTATGAATGCTTCCTTGGGCCCTTAGAATACAAGTCTGAGGATGGAGGAGGGGTACAAAAGGAACTCTCCATCTTTAGACCCCCTCTGCTCCTCATCAAAAAATCAATCTCCATTTCTTAATGAAAGCATCCTATGAATGCTTCCTTGGGCCCTTAGAATACAAGTCTGAGGATGGAGGAGGGGTACAAAAGGAAATTATTATCATCTTTTCATGAGTCTGCTTCTGATAGTTAATTCTCTATTTCAACTTGGCAGGGCCACAGTGCCCAGATGTTTAGTCAATATGATTCTGGACATTTCTGTGAAGGTTGTTTAGGATGACATTAACATTTAAATCAGTGGACTCTGCATAAAGTAGATTATCCTCCATACTGTGGTGGGCCTCATCCAATCAGTGGAATGCCTTAATAGAACAAAGACTGACTTCCCTTGAGCAAGAAGGAATTCTGTCAGCGGACTGCCTTTGGACTCAGACTACAACTCTACCGTGGTTCTCCAGCCTGCCAGCCTGCCGTGCAGATTTTGGACACAGACCTCCACAATAGTATGAGCCAATTCCTTAATCTGTCTCTTCGATAACACATAGATAGATAGATAGATAGATAGATAGATAGATAGATAGATAGAGATATAACCATATACATAAGCGTACCTCAAAAATATTGCAGGTTTGGTTTCAGACCACTGCAATAAAGCAAGTACCTCAATAATCTCAGTAAAGTCAGTCAAATACATTTTTTTGGTTTCCCAATGCATATAAAAGTTCTGTTTACACTATATTGTAGTCTATTATGTATGCAATAGCACTGTGTCTAAAAATATTTATATACCTTAATTAAAGTATACTTTATTGCTAAAAAAAATTCTAACCATCATTTCAGCTTTTAGTGAATAGTAATCATTGATCACAGATCACAAAAACAGATGTAATAATAATGAAAAAGTTTGAAATATTGCAAGAATTACCCAAGTACGACATAGAAACACAAAGTGAGTAAATGCTTTTGGAAAAATGGTGCCAACAGACTTGCTCAACAGAGTTGCCACAGCCTTAACTTGTAAAAAAAAAAAAACACAACATTCATAACGCACAATGAAGCAAAGTGCAGTAAAACAAGGTACGCCTATACACATACACACATACACACATATATTGATAGAGGTCAATATATAGAGATGGCCCTTTACTTCTGTGATCTTACTTCAAAAGTGACAAAAAAACCCGACCTAATCATGAGAAAAACATGTTCCACAAATTCCAACTGAGGGACACTATACTAAATACCCAACCAGTACCTTCAAAACTGTAAAGGTCATCAAAAACAAAAAAAGGTTGAGAAACTGTCACAGCTAAGAGGAGTCTAAGGAGACAAGACAACTAAACATAATGTGGGATCCTGGATGAGATACTGGAACAGAAGAAGATATGAAGTAAAACCTACGGAAATACAAATCAAGTATGGATTTCAGTTAATAAAAGGTCTCAATATTGGTTCATCAAGTGTAATAAACATGCCATACCAACCTAAGCTGTTCATTGTAGGAGAGCCAGGGTACAGGGTATATGAGAAGTCTCTATACTATCTCTGAAACTCTTCTATAAATCTAAAACTGCTCTAAAATTAAGCTTATTTTAAAAAATCACCTGGCTACAGTAAGAACAAAAATGGTAGGGTTTTTTTTTTTTTCTTAAAGATTTTATTTGTTTATTTGACAGAGAGAGAACAAGCAGGGGGAGTGGCAAGCAGAGGGAGAGAGAGAAGTAGGCTCCCAGCTGAGCAGGGAGCCAGACCCTGGGATCATGACCTGAGCCAAAGGCAGACACTTAACCAACTGAGCCACCCAGGCACCCCAAAAATGGTAGTTTAAAGAAAACTGTGATATCCTAGTCACTCTAGGAGAGTAGGAATAAGGAGCATCGAAGATCTACTTGGAGCCTCTCTGCTGATTCCCTTGACAGAATTACACACTTAATTTTGACACTTCATTGGTCCATCGAGAATAGAAACAACACAGATATGCTCTATTCTGGTGGGATCAGGTTTGTTTTCTTGTTTTGTTTTCTTTTGTTCTTCCTGTTTCTTTCATTTATGAACAGAGTTGAAGCAATTCAACTTCTCGGTTCCTAGCATATTATTGTCATTGGTGGTTGATTCACCCCTTATTATTATTTACACCTGTTTATTCACAAAACCACTCTTAATCTCCTGCTACCCACATAAGCAACCATTGTAACACGCTTTATAAGAATGTGACAAAAGCTCACCATCCCATATCCCAAAAAAAGGCTAAAAAGTGATAATGTTGCCAGCGCCTTCTTTTCTAATAGTAAAAACCTTATCTGAGATTAAAATCACTTAAATGGGAGCTTCGGAGTGACAAGTGGTATTGAAAGGCTCAGTTTTGTTCAAAGCTGTGGGTTTAATAGGACATTATTAAACCATTTAATCTCTCCTGCAGAGACATTTCACGCTGTCCCTTCAGGGAACTTTCCCCGCAGGAGGTCCTGGAGTCAGCCTGTGGCCAAGTTGGTGACAGTTCAAGAAGTTCATCCTGCTCTAATTTCAACTGAGCAGCAAGAGCACTCACAGCAGGAAATTCAAATTTGAAAATACCAGGAAAATACACACTGCCTCTCATTTCCCACAACCCAGGATATTAAACCCTGATGACCATGGTGAAGGCAAGGAAAGACAAATTGCAGAAATAAGCAGTGCTATTCTGAGTCGCCAGGTCATTTCAAGTGACAGATATGCCCATTTTATTTCTAGGGGATTCACCATCCTCCCTAAAGGGAAGAGAAACATGCCCTTAGAAGCAAGTCCATCAAGGGAATGGCATTATCTAAGGAAACTGATTGGTTTTACAGAGATTAAAACTCAGTTTTTACATGAACGATGTTGGTTTTGAATCCAGCTTTGTGAGGTCATTCCAGCACCTTACTGCAATCAGATCCGGGGAAAACCTGGGCATTGTTACTCCCCTTCTCTGGCAGCCAAAGTACACCGGTCAACCTTTGTTCTATAATCTGCATGAGGCAGCACATAAGACCAGAGCAGAGCTTCGGAGGAAGGGAAACCAGGCTCAAATCCCAACTCGGCCCGACTCAGCCCCTACTCCCCAGGCGACTTCGGGGAAGTGGATGTGTTCCCTTTTCAGGCATCAGTTCCAGCATTTTAGGATTACCGAAAACGATACTAATGGGTACACTCAGCAGTTTGACTCTAGTCAGACTGTAAGGCAAGAGTCATGTCGATTTTTTTTTTTTTTTAATCTCTAGGAAGGCTGCTACTTTGCAGTCCATGTGTCACTGTATATTTCATTTAGACCAGCAGAGCCAGTTTCTTTTCCAGTGTTGGGAGAGATGGTTGCTTCTTCATTTGAAGACCAGATGAAGCCCTTGGCTTGCATGTGAGGGCTGTGTTGAACCGGAACTGTTTAAACATGAGAATTGCACTCGCCACAGCTGATCCTCCCAAAACGAGAAGCATTCGACACAGACGCCATTTCAGAGAATAATGGTTTCATGTGCCCTTCTCGGGTTACTCTAAGCCAAACACTAATCAGTAGAAAGCTAACCAAACCTGAATGCACTATTGAAATATATCCTGTACAAACTCCTTCCTTTCTCCTTACCTAACCCCCATTTTCCTCCTCCTCTTTCTTTTCCTCTTTTGCTACTTCTCCATCTTCCTCTCCTTCTCCCATGCAAGTTGAAGTGCACCTAAGTTAAATGCATGTCGGGCTGTATGCTGCAATTCTGCTACACCTACCTTGCATCGTGTTATTAAACATGACCAAGTATGTAAAGCAGGTATTCCCACACCTGGTACTTTGTAGCTCTTCAAGAATGGCGGTTGGTGTTGACGACGAAGTCATGGCTCTCTCAGCCGCTCACACTTAGCTCCACTTTCTCCCCACCAAAAGTGACAAATGTAATTTCAAGACCTGGGTTTGTTTTCACCTTGGGTTCCTCCCAGAACTTCATTATTACAACATCTTTATTCCAGCTCTACTGAAAGACTGAAAACTCACATAGACTTGCATGACAATTCTTTAGAGTTTAAGAAAAGGCATTCAGAATCAAATTAATATCTAGAACACTGGAGTTTCGCAGTGAAAAGGAAAACAAGATTGGAAAGGAGGAGCAGTATATATTATGTTTAAGAAAGACAGCACGAGACAATAAAGAGAAGACGGAATCTGGAATGATATGTATCTGGATTAAATGTATTTCTCTGGAATTCTACTTTGGGTGGTTTGCTTAATTTCCCTGAGCCTCAGTTTCTCCAAATGTAAAACTTGGGTTTCTGATCAATTACTGAAGCAATGAGGTTTATACTCTATTCAGCATCCTAGAGAGAGAAAACCCAGGTGCTTTGTATTGGCAAGGGCACAGACAGGAAAATAAATAGCACCCTAGCTATTTCAACAAAGAGAATTCAATATAAGGAATTGGTTAAACAGGTTGGGGGACTGAAGATACAAGAGGGAAACACTAAGGTAGAGCACAGAGGTGATAACCACAGGGCTGAGGATAAAAGGAAAGAAGTTTCAATGTTCAGAACTTAGCAGCTCTGAGGAAGAGCCCTGCCAGGGTGGGACACAGACCTCAAAGGAGACACTGCCTGCTAGGAACTCAGAGGAGGGACACAGACAGTTGGGCTCAGTCTCTGACAGAGGGAGGGGGGTGCCCACTGGCACCGGGAGCTCTGGGAGATATGACTGAGGCTGCTTCTGGGACTGCTGAAAAAAGCACTAGAGCCAAAGTGCCTTTTAGGGGCAACGCTAATGGGAAAAGCTTCCTTCCTTCCTTCCTTCCTTCCTTCCTTCCTTCCTTCCTTCCTCCCTCCCTCCCTCCCTCCCTTCCTTCCTTCCTTCCTTCCACACAATACAGTTCACACAGTATGTAGTACTGACTCTTTAACCTTATATTCCAAAGTGAGTAACTAACCTTTATTAAAGAACAGAGATAAAAACATTCATGGTCATTTACTCGAAAAACAATATTGTGGTTGGTAGAACAGATGTGATGTGGGCGTGAAAAGCTCTGAATTTACATTTAGGCCCCCTCAGTTCCTAGCTGTGTGACCATGAGTGAATTTTTTAAACATAATTATTTATTATTTCTCCTCCTATTGAAATTCTGGTTCATGCCTTCTTGCCCTCCAAGTCTTCTATCCCTTCGCCCTCTCATGCACTTCCCAAACTGAACATTTCAAAAAGCCTGATAAAGATTTCTTTTTAGATGTTGTATGTCCTACATATCTACTTATCTAAAAGTCAATCAGTATTTATTGAGTTCCAACTTCATGAACGGCAGATACTAAAATAAGACTAATTTATTAAATTAAATGTTTATTCAATGCCTATATATGCCCAGGCACCATGCTTGGAAATACAAAAGTAAATACAACATAGTCAATATCCTCAAGTGAAAGTCGTGAATGTAGCATACAATTATAAAATAAGGCAACAATGAAGTAGTATGTCCACAAATTCTTATAGGAGCACATATGAGGGAATACCTCATTCTGGGGTCTTTCTGGAGAAGTCAACAACTCACCCAAATCTTAAAAAATGCATAGAAAGTATCCAAGTAAAGACATAAAGGATATGGAAGAATTTAAAACAAACTCCTCATTTATCCCTTTTCTAGTGCATCTTTAATGTCTCATTTTTCAAGAGATTGTTTCCCTATTCTAAAATAAGAATAACCTTTATTCAATCCAATCACTCTCTTGACCTATCATTGCACCAGCCTTCTGAAAAGCAATATATCTCCTCCTCACCTATATCACTTAATAATTACCATGTACTACTCATCACCTAAGCTTAATCAAATTATGCCATACTTGCTTGGTATTTTTTTAGAGAATAAAACATTACAGATGAAGTTAATGCTCCCTTTATACACTTGTCCAGCCACATTACCTCCTGCCCTCTCCCATGGTAATCACCATCTTGACTTTGCATGTATCTTTCCTTTGCATGTCTTACACTATTGTTAAATGTGCATGCATCCATTAAAAACAGAATTTTGCAGGTTTTCAAACATCATATAAATGATGTCTGACATATGGTATTTTTTCATTTTGCAGGTTGCCTTCTTAAACTACACCACTTTGTGTTTTTGAGTTATATCCACAAAGAAGCATACGTTCTCATTCATCTAAGTGCTATAAAGGATCTCTAGTACTTGCAAATCACAAATTATTTAAGTATTATCCTTTTATCCTAATTACTTCTGGTGTTTTGCTATTATCAACAACACTGCTATGAATGTTCCTGTATGTGTCTCCTGGTGCACAATGAGCAAGAAGAGAGTGGATTTGCTGGACTGTGGGGCAGGCATGTATTACACTGTTGATGTTCAACCCAAGTATTTCCCCCCTACTTTTTGTACTCCCTCCTCACCCCAGATGCTAGAAGTGAAATCTAACACCAGGCACCTGAAACTGACCCTGAACAATCAAGCATTCACTTCCCCACCCCAAAACTAAGGCATAATTCAAATTGACCAAATATTGCCAAATTATTCTCCAAATTGGTTGAACTGGTGGATACTCTCACTGGCAGGGGTGAGTTTCTAAGTCTCCATTACCTCGAAGTTAGCCAACTTCAATTTTTTTTTGTCCAATTTGATAACTGTGAAAAGGAGATATATCTCACTGTTTTATTTTATATTTCTCTGATTATTAGTGAGGTTAACCTCATTTTCGTAAGCGGGTTAGCCATTCACATTTCCTCTCCTGCAAATTGCCCATTCATTGCCTTTATCCACTATCCTATCAAAACTGATATGCAGGAGTTCTTAAATTCTAGAAGCTAAACATCTGTAATTTACATGAGTTGTGAATATCGTCATCTAGCCTATGACTTATTTAATAAGTCTATGACTTCTTTTAAATTTGTTATCTTACATTAAAACATTTTCATTTTAATATACTCAAATTTATTTTTTTCTTTTATAGTTTGTGGTTTTGTTTCTTTTTTTATAAAATTTTTTTCTAACCCAAAGTCAAAAAGTTTTTCTCCTGTATTTTCTTCTAAGTATTTGAACATTTGCTTATCATGTCCTGTCTCTAGCCATTTTGTGTATGGTGTGTGGCAGGGATGTGATTTTAATTACTTTTTTTCCAAATAGTTTTTTGCCAAATAACTTTTTCGCACTAGTTTTTAATGCCACTGTGTCATATACCAAGTTTCCACGGACCTTTTTATGGTCTTGGTCCATATATGCACGGACCTTTTTATGGTCTTGGTCCACTTATTTATCCTTTAACCAATGCCACATGTCTTAATTACTATGGTTTTGAAAATTAAGAAATTCTTACTATCTATAAGGTAATTTACCATCTTTTTTCTTTCTTTTTTTTTCTTTTAGATTTATCCATTCATTCCAGAGAGCAAGAGTGGGAGGGGCAGAGGAAGAAGGAGAGAGACCCTCAAGCAGACTCCCCACTGAGCATGGGGTCTAACACCAGGCTTGATCTCATGACCCTGACATCGTGACCTGAGCAGAAATCAAGAATCAGACGCATAACCAACTGTACTACTCAGGCACCACTACTATCTTTTTTTCTAAAATTTTAATTATTCTGTCTCTTTCTTCTTCCATATTATTTCTAGGATGAGCTTGTCAAATTCCATGAAAAATTTTAATTAAAATTTCATTGAATGTTTAAAATAACTTTGGAAGATTAATATCTTCCTTAGATAATCTTTTTATCTATGAATATAGTATATCAACTTCCTCACATCCATTTTGTGACTTTCAAAAACATTTTGTAATTTTCTCCATGATATTATTTTTTGTTAAAATTACCCCTTGGTACCTTATAAAGTGCTAAGTTATATATTCCACTCTTCTATTTCTGGTGTTTAAGATGGCTATTAATGTTTTTACATTGATCTCACATCTAATAAATTTACTGAACCCTAGTATTTCTAGTAGTTTATAGATTCTATTAAAAAATTCTATGGAAGAAATCACATTGCAGTTAAAAATATTTGTTCTACTCCTTTCAAACCCCAATCTCTCTCTATCTTTAATTTATTGCACTAGATATGGTTTCTAATGTAATGACAATATAAATGATTCAATTTTCCTTCTTTAGTTCTTCCTGGCATTAATAAGAATGCTTGTAAAGTATTACCATTAAGTACTATGTTCACTATGAAGTTTAAATAAAAATAACCAATTTAAGAAAGTTTTCCTTCATTTCCAATTCACTAAGACTTTTTAAAATACATATTTATACATGTAAATAATATATAATATTATTTAATATAAACTGTGGCTAAGTACTGAATTTTATTAGCTTTTTCCTCAATCTGTTGAGTTGACCATATGGTCGTATGGTACGCCCTTTTAATCTGTTAATATGATGAATTACATGATTAGATTTTCTCATATAGAGCTATCTGTACATTGCTGAAATAACTCCTACTTGACATTTATATACCTGAGAATATATATGTAGCCCACACATAGCTGACTTCAATTTCTTTATATTTTATTTAGAGTTTCTGAATCTGTATTCCTAAGTGAAACTGATCTGTAACTTTATTTTCCTTTCTCGATCTAGTTTGAATATCAAAATTATGATATCGTCACAAAACAAGCTGAGTAGCTTTCCCTCTATTTCAGTTCTTTGAAACAGTTTCATAAGATGAAGATCTGTTTCTCAAAGGACTGGTAAAACTTACTTGTTAAAATTATCTGGGCTGTAAGATGCCTTTAATGCTTATGTGGGCTGGGGTTAACAGGTAGAGAGAGAGAGAATTTTAATTATTATCACAACTTCTTTGATGATTATTCTTTGATTTACATTCTCTACATCTTCCTGACTCAAACATATTTTTCTAAAAAACTTTATCTAAGTATTGAAATCAATTTTTTTGTAGTATAAATATGTTTGCAGTATTCTTTCTGATGTTTTCACAACCCTATTGGATACAAGTTACATACTCCTTTTTACTCCTATGCACCTTTTTGTTCTTACCAGTTTTGCTAAGGGTTAATCTATTATTAGTTTTTTATCAAAAAAACAATATAGATTTTATTGGTTCTTTGTATAGTTCCTTTATTTTCTGTTTAATATTTTTGGGCTTTTTATTACTTTTTCCTACAATCTTCAAGGTTTTTTTTTGTTGTTGTTGTTAGCTTTTTGAACCAAATGCGTAATTTATGCTTAATCATTTACTTATTAAGAAATGCATTTATTGTTGATGCATTCTTCTAACATTTTGTAATTTCACTGGGTTTTACACTTTAATTCATTAATCATTTTAAGTATAATTTCATTTTTGAAATATATTGGGGCTCTTTAAATATTTTCTTATTGATTTCTAATTGAATTGCCTTTTGGTTAGAGAACATGGAATGTACTGAGTCTTTGAAATTTATTGAGACTTCTGTGTCCCGAAAGTGATCATTGTATGAATACTTCATATGTACTTGAAAGACATGTCATATTCCCTCTTTGTTCAACTCAGAGCTCTATCTTGTCTATTAGAGTAAGCTGCTTATTTGTGTTGCTTAAATATTCTCTACTCTTACTAATATTCCCACAGCTTGTTCTAAGTATCTGACAGGGGTTAAATCTCCCACTACAATTCCCATCTTTCTTTACATTTTGTTCAGTTTTTACTTCATGTTTTCCAAGGATATGCCTTTAGGTGCAAATAGATTGTGATTGTTAATCACAGATCTTCTCAGAAGATTGTTCTTTACACAACTGTCCTCTTTTTCTATTAATATTTTCTTTAATAAGAAAGATATAAAGAAATAAATTTTCTTTAAATCTATGTTGAATGCTACTAATATTGCTACACTAATTAGTTTATTTTCCCATCTCTTTGTTTTTAACCTCTCCATGTAATTTTGTTTTTGGGGTGAGCTTCAGCGGCAGCATATGGCTGGATTTTGTTTTTCTATCCATCTAAAAATCTCTGTCTTATGAAAACTTAATCTACTTATACAATTCATAATACCTGATTTATTTTAAATTATTTCTACATCTTATTTTGTGTTTGGAGGTTACCAATATTTTCTTTGCTTATCTTTTTTCTTTTCTTGTCTACATTAGGTAATGTTTTTTACATGCTTTTTTTTATCCACCTGTAGATTTTCTTACCATGGCTTTAGTTAACTTTTTAGCATATATAATTAGCTACACATTATTCTAATATTACAGTATTTTATCTCCCTCTTAGACACAGCAAGGATTTTAGCACTCTTTATCATCAAATGTCCCCTCTTTAGTTTTATCTTAAAGAAAAACATGACATTGGGGTTTTTTATTTTGTTTCTTTTACATCAACTCTTAGAGACATTTTCTAACACGATGTGCTCTCTATTATATCTTGTATCACAGGACTTACCTCTGCATTCACTTTTCTACACTCTGTATCTTTAACGATTCTTACATTGATAATATTTGTCTAGTAAACGCTTATACTTTTATAAATCTGAAAACATATTTATTTGTCGTCAATCTTGAATAATAATTCCCCTTGGTTATTATTCTTGGTTGACATTTTACAATGGTAATTAAGAGTCTTCTGGCAACTGTTTTGCTGATTGAAAAGTCAATTATAAGTCTAACAGCTGTTTTCTTTGTAAGTTGTCAGCCTTTCCTCTGTCATGGCTTTAAAGTTTCCCTTTCTCTCTGATATTTTGCAGCTTCCCTACAATGAGAAGACAGTGTTAAACACAGAGTGAATTTGTCACTACTATCTTTAATGTGCAAATTCTCACTTTGTGTCCAGTCAACCTAGAGCTGATTTTGTTAGAAAGTAAGACTTATGGGGTTCCTGGCTGGCTCAGTCAGAAAAACATGCAGCTCTCGATCTCGGTGTCTTGAGTTCAAGCCTTACGCTGGGTGTAGAGGTTATGTAAATAAATAAAAACTTAAAAAAAAAAAAAAACAGACTTATCCCTCACTCCTCAGGTATCTTTATGAAGGGATGTTCCCTAGAAAGTGACAGCCCTGATTCTTGCTCCACCCCTTACACATTCCTTGCACCTGATTGCTGGGTGGCAGGTATTACTTCACATTCCTTGATTGGGTAAAACTAACCCATCATAAAGGCTATACGCCCTGGAAGCTTGGTCTTTTCCTCTTTCTGCATTCTGAACTGATATGAGACAGCAATTCTGGGTGCGTGTGTGTCACCCCAAAAATAACCATGGGTGTGACCCAACTGGAGATGGGGATAAGCTAGAAACAGAATAAGCAGGAAACATCAGCAAAGTTATTGGGCACTTGGTTGCATAGTTTGGCCTTGTCCTCCAACACAGCTGTGGTATCAGTGGCAAGACTGGCTTTTTGCTTTTTACTTTTTTTTTAAATTGACATATAATTCACATACTGTCACATTCACCCCTTTAAATTCTACTATTCATTCATTTTTCTGTAGAGTCACAAAGTTGTACAACCGTACTAATTCCAGAACATGTTCAGCATGCCAAAAACAAACCTTGTATCCATTAGCAGTCACACCCCACACTACCCCACTCCCAGCCCCTGGAAACCACTAATCTACTATCTGTCTCTGTAGATTTGTCTATTCTGGTCATTTCATATAAATGGAATCATACAATATATGGCTTTCTGGTCTGGATTCTTTCACTTAACGAGGCTCATTTGTACTTTCTCTCCGCCTTTGGAATCTATCCCTCGACTGACTTCAAATATAGTAGTACAGAGAGAGGTGTTATTTATGGAACCCAGAAAACCCCACATAATTGTTGACTACTTTGTTTCAATAACTATACTTCTAATTCCCAAGATTTACTTATAAAGCCATTTGTTCTTTTTTCTGCGTAGTTTATTTTCCCATTTTTAAAAAAGATTGACTGATTGATTTGAGAGAGAGCAAAAGAGCATGATGGGGAGGGGCAGAGGGAAAGAGTCTCAAGCAGGCTCTCTGCTGAGCATGGAGTCTGACAGAGGACTCCATCTCACAGCCCTGAGATCGTGACCTGAGCCAAAATCAAGAGTGAGACGCTCAACCAACGGAGCCACTCAGGCGCCCTATTTTCCCATTTTCAAATAAACTCTTTGTATTATAACATGGATACAGAAAAAGTATAAATAATAAGTATGTATAACTTAAAGTATATATAACCTAATAAGTATATATAACTTAAGTATATATACCTAATAAACAAAATATTGTTATCCCAAAAGTCTCTCATGCTCCCTTGTACCCTTTCTCTTCTTCTTTATACTACAAAATAACACTATCCTTATCCTAACTTCTAAAACCACATAAGTTTTTCCAGTTTTTAAACTTTAGGAGATGGAAATCATATGGTATAGCATTTTGCATGTGTTGTGTTGTTTGACTCTAATACTTGTCTGTAATACTTCCATTTTTAATAGAACATATCTCTGGGTTTTGTTTTGTTTTATTTTTGAGTCTTAAACACACACAAAAGTCTTTGCCAGACCGGTTCCTAAAATAATTTCATCCAGAGTGAATTCATGTTCTGATTTTTTTTTATTCTGTTCATTGTCCTTTTCAAAAGCATTAATTTTTTCATGTGTTTTAAATTCTGTTTACAAGCTTGTTCAAAGTAGATACTTTTTAAAAATTCATTTGTTTTCATGCTATCTTTTTGTGTGATTTGTTTTAGTATTTCACAGTCATACCCTTCTTGTGTAGACATTTTGTAATTGTCTCCACCCATCAGCCTGGTATCCCAAGTCCAAATCCAGGCCTGCGCCCTCACAGCGGGTCTGTCACAGATCCAGGGACAAAGCCAGGGGGCTCTGGAACCCAGTTCCTACTCAGGAGGCTGTGCTTTCGTCCCTCCTGAATCCCTGTTCCCACCTCGACTCCTAAACTCTTCCTCACTCCACAGCTCACAGCTTGTTAGAGCCAGTCACCAAGTACACATCATGAGGCATTTTTTTTTATAGCAGTCTCTTTTCACAAGTGGTAGAAACTGTGCAGCTTTAATCAATGACATGGCTATTCTCCCCCACCTCATGAGGATCATGTCTGCAGAAACCAAGCTCCCTGCTTCAAAATAGAAAGCCCAGAAGGTCTATACTGCAGCTGTCACCAACACTGTGTTTTTATTGGCCTTGAGTTTAGAACCTTCCACTAAGTCTTTTATTACCTTTTTTACTTGTTAAAATGTATTATTGCATGCTTGGGACAAAAAAGATCTTAACACAGCATGAACACATTACCCCATCTTGAGCACATGTCTCAACTCTTTTCTGAAGCCCTTACCACCTAAATTATGGCAAAAAGGCTCTACAAAAAGGGTTCTCTTAAAAGATCATCTAACTACTTCACCTAAGAGATACTGGCTTTCCCTCAACCCTTACCCTTGTTCACCTTCTTGGCACATTGCACACTGAGCACATTCCTGAGCTAAGAAGCTCTCACCTCCTTTCCTGTCCACGACCTTGTATCTTCCTGGTCATCTTCCTCTGTAACTGTTTCTTCTCTAGCTCATACTCACTCTTTGAACTCCCAGTCTCTTAATGTATGAATTTCCCCAAATAAATCTCTGGCTTTGTCCCTCTCTCCCTCCCCTCTACACTTTTTCCTTGGGTGACCTGTACTTTTATGGCATCAAATATCATTTCTACTTCCAAGTCTCTGCTTATACTACTGGTGGTTCTTCCTAGTTCCACTCCCACATGTCCCGTTGTTTTCTGGACATCTCCAGCTTGATAAACTGCTGGCTTGTGACGCATACTCATCCTAACTCCCACTGTTACCTTCCCACCAGATCTGCTCTTCCTCCTCAGCATCACCATTTCCCCAGGTACTTGGATAAAAACTGCTAAGGTAACTTCTATGTCTTTCCTTCTCTTGCTTTCCACAATTAGTCCTGAAATCCCATGGGTTAAACCCCTATCGCCTTCTCATGATTATTCTGGATACTTCTCTAGTTAGAGCTCTAATTACCTCTTACCTGAATCATGTACCAGTCCCCAACTCATTTCATTGACTCTAGTCTCTTGGTTCCCCAGTGTACCTGACATTCAGCCCTGAGAGTCATCTTCTAATAGTACAGTTTGATCGTGTCACCTCCGTGCTTCAAAATGGCCAGTGCTTCCACAGGTCCTGCAGCATAGCATACAACGTATTTTGGCTGCCCTTCTAAAGACTCAGTGACCTGGGAGGCATCTGGGTGGCTCAGTAGGTGGAGCTTCCGACTCTTGGTTTCGACTCAGGTCATGATCTCAGGGTGCTGAGACTGAACCCCATACGTGGCTTCCCGTTCAGCAGGGAGTCTGCTTGGGATTCTCTCTCCTCCCTCTGCCCCTCCCCCTGAGCTCATGCGCACGCGCTCTCTCTCTCTCTAAAATAAATCAACCTTAAAAAAAAAAAGGAAAAGGTACTCAGTGACCTGCAGAAACCTGTTTCTCCTTATGTATCCCTCTCTAACTATGCTTCTAACCAGTTATCCTGCTAAGCATGTTCTATGATACAGGCACACCTAACTTCTCCGCGTCCCCTTTATAAAACTCCTTCATTGTCTCACATTATCCTTCTCACTGGAATTTCTTTCTTTCCCATCCCTGTGAGTTTAAACCTTTACCCTTCTTTATGCCTCAGCTGAAAAGCCACTTCCTCCAATACTTTTTATTCCATCACCCAAAATTAGTCTCCCCTACCCTGAAACTCTTCTAGCATTCTATCTCCACTTCTATTAAGCCACCTATCTCTGCCCATCAACTAGTATACGTATAAACATGTAGCATAATTGCTGTGAGACTATAATCCCCAGAGGACGGAGCATATTTTACAATCTCTGAGTCTTTCACCAAACCTGGCACAATCACCGGCTCAGTGTAGGCATTTAAGAAGGGTTTCTCTGCTGAGTGAATGCATTAAAGACATGGCAGAAGAGATTTGTGCCTTGAGTTGGAGACTGAATGAGTTATCAATAATCCTCTGATTCTCAAAGTTAAGACAAGTCAAAATATATTACCACAGAAACTTGTGGAATTTTAATTAATAGCAGACAAAATTAACAGCACAACCAGCAACCTGCTGGGAATATTTAGGCATAGTTTATATCTAACCCTATGTGACCAGTAGTCTTCCATAATCTCAAGACTCTGAAAGAAAGACTTGAAACTGAAAATACCTCAACTTAACTCTGCATTTGGCCACACTATAGCTCAGTGAAGTGAAGATTTCACTTGGCATCCACAGCTCAGACTTCACACTTCTAACAAGCATTTATCAAACTCTTTCTATAACAGCATTGGGAGGGTCACTCTGGCCCAGTATGAGGCATACTCTTTGGAGGTGAGACTAGAATATTTAATGCTAGGCTGAAATGTTTACATTTTTATCCTACAGGCAACAGTAAAGGAACTTTTTCAGAGGTGAAGTCAGCATATAAAATTTAAAACTTTAGTAGAAAATTTGGTCTAGTATCATGGAAGGGTAGAATGGTTAGGAACACTTCCTCATATACTAACATGTCCGAGAGCCAGAGTAGGAATTCTAATCACCACCACGCACCCCCCACCCCACCAAACTCAATTTACAGTTAATATCTTGGCACTGATTTCAGAGCATAATGTCACATTTTCAGAAAAAAATCTGAGCAAAAACTGTAAATTTGCCTCCAGGCATGTAAATGTTATTACATAATTAACTGAGACATGGATTAATGTGACTAAATTCACAAAACAATCCCAATTAGGAAGCTATATCTTGAGAGGTTTTTCTTAACCCAAGCACCCACAGAATTTACTGTTTCAACTCTGTTTCGATTTCTAAGGTTTCCTCTCCAGTAAAGGCTCAAGATTTCAAAAAACCATGGGCTTGAATGAAGAAGGAGCCTGAGGTACTTTAAAGGATGCGTAAGGAGCACATTGCCAAGCTTTCTGCCAACTCTGAGGAACATTTGTAACTACGCTCCCAGTGGAATGCTTACCTATCTCTGAGGAAGATGTTTTCTCTGTAAAATCTCTGATCACTCTGATAGCATCTAAAGTAAAACTAACCGCACACATTCAGAAATGACTACATCCTTATGGGGTGTCATAAAGGTAATATATAATTTTTCCTGCCACCAGTATCACCTCTTCAACCTCCCAGGCCTAGACAGATTCCTATTACAGTAAAACGAGAGGCATTTCAATTTTTTATTATGTTTTGCTTTTGTATTATCTACATATGAATCCTACAGATCATTCTACATCTTCTATTTCTTCCCTTCATAAATTGGTTTTAAGTGCTATTAAGTTATATTTAGCAAACGACAAACATACCTATTTAGTTACGCACATCACACATAACATCTAAGAAAGTGTTCTCAGGCATTATTTTTCATTTTCCCATCAATTCAGTACTTATTCCAGACAGATAACGTCAGCGTCTGCTGGATCTTTTCTTCTAGATCTGCACTCTTGGTTTGTGCTCTGGGAGAATAAAAATCTACTGAACTATTCACACAGTGGTACCAGGAAACTTCTCTAAGAAAATTCTATGAACAAATGATGGATGGCACAGGATCTATGAGGGACCATTACACACCACAACGTATAAGAATAAAAAGCCTCATTTTGTGCTTATCTCTTTCACTATTCCAAATACCAAGTCTCTTACTATAATTCGTAAACTCTTAAAAAATTCTTTTAGTTCAAGGACAGTTCTTCAAAATCCAAAAATTTACTTCTGCCTTATTTCTAAAGTAATTGATGGCTAATGAATTTTATCTCTATTAATACTACTATTACTACTAATAGTAGTAGTCCTTTTCATTAGATGTCACTGAAACAAACTCAGTTCAAGTTATCCTAAGCAAATCGAAAGAGAATTTACTGGCTTCTATGGCTAAGAGGAATATTTTTTAGTAACTCACAGGATTAAGGAAAGAGCTATAAAAATGAAGGCCTCGCTAACTCAGTGCTGCCAGGACTCTCTTGGTCTCTTTTCTCTCCACTATCTCGCCTTTTTGGCCTCATTCTCTCCCACAACTGGATTTCTACCGAGTGACTAAGGAATATGGTCATTTGGGGCGCCTGGGTGGCACAGCGGTTAAGCGCCTGCCTTCGGCTCAGGGCGTGATCCTGGCATTATGGGATAGAGCCCCACATCAGGCTCTTCCGCTATGAGCCTGCTTCTTCCTCTCCCACTCCCCCTGCTTGTGTTCCCTCTCTCGCTGGCTGTCTCTATCTCTGTCGAATAAATAAAATCTTCAAAAAAAAAAAAAAAAGGAATATGGTCATTGGCATCTCTATGCCTACCCAGAGCAGTTGAGCAAGACTTGTAAGGAAGGACAGACTGATTTCCCTAGCATTCTGCCCAATACCAACCCCTTAGATGGAAAACTATGATCAGTCAGACCTGGGTCAAGGGGGAAGCTACATTACAGAAAGTAAGGAGGTAGGCAAGCTCACAGGAAAGGCTAAAATCGATAGCTTCCAAAGCCCATTAAAAATAATAATAATTGGTATCTTGGTAATTAAAGGTCATACAAGGAGGCCCACAAATGAGCGTATGTGTTTTGATTAGCTTTTAAAAGTGAAATTAGTATCAACCTTTTTAAAATCCTGAGATTCCTCTCCAAAAATCCTTATTTCCAGGTTTTCTTGAAAAATCAAAAGATCTGATCACATCCCCCAAATGTTTTGTTTTGTTTTTTTAAGATTTTATTTATTTATTTGTCAGAGAGACAGAGAGCAAAAGCAGGGGAAGCAGCAGGCAGAGCAGGCAGAGGGAGAAGCAGGCTCCCCGCTGAGCAAGGAGCCAGATGCAGGACTTGAACCCAGTACCCTGGGATTGTGACCTGAGCTGAAGGCAGCGATTTAACGGACTGAGCCACCCAGATGCCCCTCCCCCAAATGTTAACAAGTACAGTAAGTTGAGGATGCTCCTTTTCATTGGGAGATGCCCTTTCCCATTCACAATGGCCTATTTCATTCATTTCTGTCACTCGCCTGGCCCTGCAGGCACTTGAGAGTAGAGCCCTGACTGGTACAGCCCTTCAAATTTATGGACATTATTTCTTTCCATCTTCTCAGCAGTGCTTTGCCATTGGTATTATCATACCCCTGAGGAAGCCGAATTCAGAGTTTTCATGACATGCCCAAGGTCACACGGCTAGTAAGTGGAGGAGCTGAGACTTAAAAGGCACATCTCAAATTTAGGGTTTTAAAGGAGCAGCTTTCAACCTTCTTTTTAATCACTGAAACACTTCCTATCAAATGAAATCTTGAGTGGATCACTCATATGTCAATTAACGGAAGCGGAGCTCTACAGATAAAGTAAGAGTGCAGGGCTGGGAACTCAGATTGGAGTCCCACCGAGCTGGGAGATCCTCCACTTCACTTTTTGACTCTATCACCATCCCTACTCCCACTGCACCCTGCACTGGCTCCTAAGGCATTTCTACTGAGCACAGTGAGAGACCTTCTTGCCAAAATGTAATTAAAGCAAGAGGTATAAGTAGTCTCTAGTACTCTGGGAAATCAATCCTTCAGAGAGATGAGAGACATACATTTATAATATACTATAAAACATAATATAAATTCTAATATAGAATTAAGATGTAATTGTACTGTATATTTTAATATTCATATATGTAATCTCAAAGGATGTTTGCAATGTAAAATAACATACCTGCTTGGCCATATAAATAGTATTCTAGGAAAAGCACCTCCAGAATTTTTGTAACCAAGTTAACTCAGGTGAGAGGGGATTTATCAGTCAGGGTTCATTCAGGAAAAGAGAAGCCACCCTATTATTTCATTATGAAACAGTTAGTATAGGAATTAGGATCGTCTACGGCCACTGGAAGAGCTAAGGGAACTGAGGTAAGGGGCGCTGCCTGTGAAATCAGAGGCAGCTTGGTCCGCAGCTTGAGCTCAGCTTGAAACATCAGAGAGTTTAGGGCACAAAACTCCCTAGGAAGCAAGTTTGAGTTTGCAATGGCCTCCAGAAAACACTGGCTTCTCTCACTCTTCTGCCTTGCAAATCTTATGTAAATTCTTCTTATTAGCAAATTCAAGACTGGAGCAATATAGAGATGGGAACAGGGATAAGTGTAGTTCCTGATTTCTCTTCTGTAATGTGGAGAAAACCTTAGAGAGGGGCCATAGGGATGCGAAGTTGACAACAAACAATCCAAACAGGGGCACTGTGGGAACAAGTAAATGTGGGCAACGGAAATCATATATTCCTC
Organism: Ursus americanus; assembly: GCF_024610735.1. Taxonomy (NCBI): domain Eukaryota; kingdom Metazoa; phylum Chordata; class Mammalia; order Carnivora; family Ursidae; genus Ursus; species Ursus americanus. Next base: position 69,995,998 of record NC_142134.1, read on the forward strand.
ATCTAGATAGGTATCAACTGAGGCATGTCTGTTCAAACACATCTGGGGCTTCTGCCCTAAGTCTGTGCAGTACCTCCTGGTTCATCTCTCCCTTGCTGAGATGGAGGACTGAAGGTTAAGGATGAAATCTGACCAAGAAATTGTCAAATTCAGGACAAGTATATATTCATCAAGGCACAGAGTGTAGGTAATACATAAATGAAATGGCAATTTAAATACCAGAAGACAGATAGATACTAGTAGGACTTGGTACGATGGAACTTTTGGCAAGTATGTACTAATGGAAGCACAAAGTCTTCAAAAAAACAGATGTATGTAATGAAGGTTGGAGCCACATACCATAGCAGAGGCTGCTGTTTTCCTAATCTCACAAACCTCTTTTTTTGTTTTTTAAAGATTTTATTTATTTGAGAGAGAGTGAGAGAGAGAGAGATAGAGAGAGATAACAAGCAGGGAGGAAAGGTAGAGGGAGAAGCAGACTCCCTACTGAGCAGGGAGCCCGATGTGGGACTCAATCCCAGGACCCTGGGATCATGACCTGAGCCAAAGGCAGACACTTAACCGACTGAGCCACCCAGGTGCCCCTCACAAGTCTCTTCTTAAAACAAAACAAAAAATCCACACACAAGTTTTTTTTAGCCAGGCACATAGCCTCTTAAAATAAAAGTTTACATTTCCCACCCCTTGGTAGCCCTGTGACTAAATATTTGCCAATGATTATAAGCAGACTCATTACATAGAACTCTAAGAAATAATGCATTCTTTCCCACTTCTTCCTTCCTACTACCTGAAATGGGGATGTGATGGTAGGAGCTCCAACAGCCATTGTGCATCAGGTAATCTTGGGAATGGAAGCCATAGGGTCAAGGATGGCAGAGGAAACAAGTAGAAAAAACTGTACAAGCTACCTGCAGACTTCTTTTATTATATGAGAGAGAAATAAGCCTCTATCGTATTGAAGACACTGTTGAGAGAAGGGTTGTTGTTATAAATGGCCAAATGCAATTCCTAAGTGATAGATGACTGAAGCTATCAGAGGATACTTGCTTGGAGTGCAGACCTAAGACAGGGGCTGAAAACGCAAACATCTTCAGGGGCTAGGCAGGCAACTGGAATAAATAAATGACATAAGAAAAGGAAAGGCATTGGAAAGACCAAATCATGATCAGAAAACAGACAATGCTAACTGACTTAACACAGAAAACTGGAGCTCAATTATTAAATATCTAATATCTCTATTACATTCAATTATTAAATACCATACTCTCATCCTCATCCTAAACTGGTTTTTCTAGGTTGCAAAAAACAATCATGTCACTTCCCTGCTCAAAGTCATCTCCACTGGCTCAGGATAAAATTCAAACTTCTTAACCATGGCCTGCAAGGCCGGTAACCTCTCATACCCACCTATCTCTCCAGCCTTGTCTCTGCCCTCTTTTTCCACCCTCCCTGCACTTGAGCGGGCCCACCCTGATCAATTTGGAATGTCCTCCCTGTCTCCTGCTCTCCACTTTGCCTTCCCAGTATAAATCCCCTGGTCATTACTTTCCCAGAAGAATTACAACATCACAGCCTTCTGAGTGAAGTCTTCTCTGAATACTATGAATGTTCAAAGAATGGACATGTTGCTTTCAGGTTCAGGAATTAGAAAAACAATAGTTGTAGAGGTGCCATTTTAGGTGGGACTTAAGTGATGAGCAAACTTTTGAAAGGCTAAGGTACAGAAGGAAAAAGTGTATCTCAGAAGCAGGAACATCATGAGCAAAGGTCCAGAGGTGAGAAACACGCTGTTAGTTTAAGGAACAGCAAGTGGTATGGCTTGGTTCTAACACTGGGTACACACATAAGGCAACCTTACTAGGGAGAGCTCAAAACCCTTAACAAATGATGTGCAGTTAAAACAACATTTAATAAGAATCTTCTACATGCAGAGCCTTGTGCTCGGCTCAATAATTGTAAAGTCAAATTCCTTACAGAATTCAAGTCTACTAGGAGCAACAGACATGCAATAGGTCATCTCAATATGTTTTGGATAAATATTATGATACAGATATGTGTAGTATGCTCTAGGAGCTCAGGACAGAGATTATGCTCTTATTTACTAAATGTCAAATACACTATGCACTTTATACACATTATTTTACTTAAGATTCATAGCAGCCCTTGAAGGTGGGTATTTTTATCTCCAAATTAAATGATGAGAAAACTGTGATTCAGAGAATTTAAGCAACGCTGTCCAAGGTCACACATAAATTAGTAGCATTCTTTCCACTACATCATGCTAAAAGGAGTTTACTTAACTTGGTGGACAATGAGGTGTCATTGAAGGGTTTTGAGCAGAGAAATGAAATATTCAGAGCAATGCCTTATAAGGATTAATATGGTAGTGATGTAAAAAAAGAAAGGACAACAGAGAGACCAATTAGAAAGCTATGGCAAGTCCAGGCTTGAAATGATGATCTTCAGAACTGGCTGTTTAAAAAACAAACAAAAAAAGGTGTAATTATGCTTATGAGTGACAGTCATTAGTGCTGTTCAACATATATGTTCACCAAATATTCTGTTTCTCCCCCTTCTGGGCATCTGATAAACTTGCACTTCCTTGGCCCCTTAGACTTAGGTGTAGTCACGTGACATGCTTTGGCCAACGAAACGTGAATAGAAATTACAGGTTTCACCACACTGTTGGTTTTCCCTTATGTCACAGCAATGACAAGTGATCCAAGGAGCACTGGCCCATGAGCCTGGAACCTGGAGTAAGAATGGTGTAGAACAGAGCCCCCTCTGGCCCACCATGGACAAGAAGCATTAGTGAGAAGTAAAATCTGTTTATTTTAAGCCACTGGATTTGGGGCTTGTTTGTTACTGCAGCATAACCCAGCTCACTCTGATAGATACCACATCTCTTCCTGAGACTTACTCATTTCCAGCACTGCTTCTCAAACTTTAATGGACACTCTAATAACTGGAGATACCATTAAAATGTAGATCCTGGTTCAGCAGATCTGGAGTGAGGCCCAAGACACTATATTTCTAACAATCTCCCAATCCCAGGTGATGTGGATGCCGCTGGTTCACACTTCCGGGACTGCAAGAATCTAAAACTTCACTGCACGAGAGGACAGCAAATAGCTATATATGGCGTTACCGCACTACCCAGGGAGGAGTCCATATGGTGTTGTTTTGCATTCCCGTTGTAACTTAAAGGGAAACTTTCACCATGTCCGGAACGCTTGATGTCCTGCAAATGAAGGAAGAGGATGTCCTCAAAATTCCTTGCAGCAGGAACCCACTTAGGTGGCAGCAACCTTGACTTGCAAATGGAACAGTACATCTGCAGAAGGAAAAGTGATGGTATCTACATCATAAATCTGAAAAGAACCTTGGAGAAGCTTCTGCCGGCAGCTCATGCCATTGTTCCCATTAAAAACCCAGCCGATGTCAGTGTCATACCGTCCAGGAATACTGGCCAGTGAGCTGTACTGACGTTTGCTGCTGCTACTGGAGCCACTCCTATCGCTGGATGCTTCACTCCTGGAACCTTACTAACCAGATCCTGGCAGCCTTCCGAGAGCCAAGACTTCTGGTGATTACTGATCCCAGGGCTGACCACCAGCCTCTCACGGAGACATGTTAACCTGCCTACCGCTGCTCTGTGTAACACAGACTCTCCTCTGTGCTCTGTGGACATTGCCATCCCTTGTGACAACAAGGGAGCTCACTCAGTGGGTCTGATGTGGTGGATGCTGGCCGGGGAAGTTCTGCGCTTGCGCGGCACCACTTCCCATGAAGACCCCTGGGAGGTCAGGCCTCATCTCTACTTCCACAGAGATCCTGAAGAGACTGAAAAGAAAGAGCAGGCCTCTGCTGAAAAGGCCGTGACCAAGGAGGAATTTCAGGGTGAAGGGACTGCTCCAGCTCCTGAAGTTGCAGACTGGTCTGAAGGCCTCCTCGTACTTTCTGTGCTGAGTTAGCAGTTTCCTGCTGAAGACTGGGGCGCTCAGCCGGCCACTGAAGACTGGTCCGCAGCTCCCATGGCTCAGGCCACTGAATAGGCAGGAACAACCACTGAGTGATCTTAAGCTGCTCATCCACAAAGGCAAACAAATGGAAATAAGGTTGATGGAAAATAAACAGTTTCTCAACAAAAAAAAAAGAAAGAAAGAAAAAAAGCTACAAATGGCTACTTCAATTTAAGTCAACTAAAATTAAATATTCAGTTTCACAGTCATACCAGCTACCTTTCAAGTGCTCAAAAGCTCCATGAGGCCAGTGGGCTACTGAACTTAATGGCAGAGAACTGTTTAAACATTTATATCATCAAAAAAAGTTTTACCAGACGTTGCTGTTCTAGAGCAGTATCCAGAAACATAGTGACAGTTAGCCCTGGCATCTTGGGGGACGAGCATGGTCAAGACACAGGCAAGCAGAGCTGCTGGTACCAAAGAGCAATCCAATGGAAAGCAGAGTGGTTTGAGTCCCAGGACAAGAAGCTGAGACGGAAACAAAACGCAACATTCGATCTGAGTACAGGATAAATCCCTGCCCTGCCTAATCAGTTTATTTCCTCTGTGGATCATTTTAAGAGATTCCATTTCAGGGAAGGCAGTTCCAAGGAGCCTCTTCTCTCTTTGCCCTGATCTTGTCTGTCCAATTTGGCTAATCTATTTACTTCCCCCAGAAAACACACGACACCAAGTATAACACTTGTTTTTGATCTCCTTTCCCCAAGAAATCAATAGCACTCAGAGAGAGCATGCCTGTAGGCGCTGCCAAAACAGCTATAGAATTACACAGTACAGTAGGCATGTGGCTACGATTGGATGCTAGCTGCTGACGGCTGCCAGTGATGCTCTATGCGCTGGGGCCCACTCACCTCCCTCCCGCCTTCCCCTTCCCCAGCAATTCACACAACAGGAAGAACCTCCTGGTTCATTCACCTCATTCCCTCTTCCTTACCTCTGTTCATCCTGAAAATAACAGACCTCCTGTTTTAGACTCAGACTTGGGCAGGGGTTATTAATCTGAGATCCATGGGCACAGTGGAATTGTATGAAAAAGCTTGGTGTATGTTACACGGTCCCCAATATCCCCTCCCCCCCCAGCTAATAGGGAAGTGGGGATGGACTGTAGCTCCATCTAGATTCTGGTGGCCCAGTGCATCTGGGGAAAAGCAAAAAGAATCTAAAAGGAACAAAAAGATTGGCATAGACACAGAGAGGAAAAGACAGGAGTGAGAGACTGCCTGTCTCTCAGGAGGGAGAGGCCTGTCTACAGGTCAGGAGTGACCCACTGGAAAAACCACTGAAGACCAGACGGAATCGAGGAAAATGTCATCTAGGATACCAATTCAGACTATATGCCCCACTAAACAATAACTCGCTTTCCACCCTTTCCCATATTATCAAGGCCTTAGTCACATTCCCAGGGAATAATCCTAGACTGGTAAAATTCACCCCTCTCCCAGCAGCAATAAGGATACAATAAACATTAAGCTAAAGTTACAATCTACTATAGTCAAGTTGGTAGACGGTGAAAGTTCATTCAGTCTATAGGTTTTACCAGATTCTCAAAGGATCTCTTAGACTAAAGGTCCACACTGCTCTCTGAAGATCTCTGACAAAAGATACGATGCGTTTGTAAGTACTGGCAGAACTGGTCGTGTCCTTTCAAGGCTCTCTCTCTCTTCCACCTTCCTGCCTCCATTGTTAGGAATGCCACATTCAGGGGCACCTGGCTGGTTCAGTCAGTGGAGTGTGTGACTCTTGATCTTGGGGCTGTGATTTGAGCCCCATGTGAGTGTAGAGATTACTTAAAAATAAAATTTTTTTAAAAACTAATAATGATGCCACATTGAGGACTTGTGGGAAATAGTACCTTAGTCCTTCTCTGACAATTTCACCCCAAAGATTTCTAACTGCAGGAGAGAATGAATTTATCCCTGACACCCCTCTCCCCGCCCCAGAGACCTGAGGCAGACTCCCAACGACCACCAGAGCAGATCAAGTTCTTTGAAGTTTGTGCTCCATCTTTAAATGTTCTGAGCTTTTACTCTATAATCTAGCCATGCTTGCTTAAATATAAAAATCGTGACTTCTACCATAGATCTTTAAGTACCACCAATACCCAGAAAGTTAGGCCATGCTAATCTGTGGATGCCGGTACTTGCTGTCACACCGCCATGAGCTCTCCAGACTTGTAACTCTGTGTGAGAAGCATGACAGACTTTGTTGATTCCTTGGCTATTTTGCGTGCATCTACCATGTGCCCAGCCCTTTCCAGATGCTCACAACACAGGGATATTAAAAAACCCTGCCCTCCAGGAACTCACAGTCTAGACGATGCAAAGGCAAACGATCACAATTCTGTGCATGGGTATACACTACCGCAGAGGGAAGAACAGGGGCAGGCGACCAGAGGCAGGCAACAAGACCTACTACGGGACATTGAGATAATCTAGACAAGTGTCTTTGCTTAATAATTTCTCCCACAGGAGTGAATCCCTTTAGAGAAAGAAAAAGAGTTTTGGTTTTTCTTGAGTAACCAAGACCCTAGATGGCCTCACTAGACGTGGAGGCAGCAGATCTGCACCTGAGTTCTATCTTCTCGGCTGAATCTTGATGTAGTTCCTGCTCACTCAGGTCTGTTCCCTGGGCTGCGGTTATCACACCCACCCCCATAACATGAAGGCAGGCAGAAAAGGGTATCAAAACAGAGCCACCCACGGTGGCACATCTTTCCTTAGAGGGTGAAGAGAAGTTCAGTCCACTGGAAACACAACATGGGCCATTGAGTAAGTCATAGATTCAGGAACAGTCAATTTAAAAAATCCATATCCCTCCAATACAGGGGTCAGCCAAAGGCAAGATAGTAAATATCTGCGGCTTTGCCAACCATGCCTAGTGTTTGTCACAACGATTCAACTCTACTCTTACAGCAGGAAAGTGGCCCTCACCAAGCCCTCTACACATGAGCATGGCTGTGTTCCAATAAAACTTAATTAATGGACACTGTAATTTCAATTTCATCTAATTTTCCCTTTCTAAAAATACCATTCTTCTTTGACTTTTTTTGTAACCATTTAAAAATGTAAAAACTATTCTTAACTTGAGGGCTTATCCAAAAGCAGGCAGCGTTTGCCCACCCTTTTGTACTAGTAGAGCTACTGCTTCTCATCACATGACGGTAAGTTGGTTTTAAGAAAACCCTACCATCATGTGACTCATTATGCATGAGTCCACATGACCCCATAGCTATGATGACTGAAAACTCATTGAGGATATGGAGATGAATTTGAGTGTACAAAATACTCCTTTTTATTCTGAGCAGTCTCTTCAAATTGTTGAATAGCTATTGCAGGACGTCTGGTTCTAGCAGGTAGAAATTTTCATATTTTTGTTTGCAGCTAACAAAGAGGAGAAGGAACTGAATGATTGCATTCACCAAGAACAGAGCATAGCAGCCACCTCTCAACAATAAGACAAAAGGACAGTGGCAGAGGAGGCAGGGCCCCAGGCAAGGCACAGCGCCGGAGGAGCACACAGCCTTCTGCAAAGCCACCCACCGCCTTGCCTGCCAGGATTAGTGGGATTCACAGGCCATGCTGCACTGCTGGGGGTTGTATTCTTGTGAATAAGACAAGGTCCCTGAGCCGTACACGCAGCAGATACACATCAATGCCAGGAAATGTTATCGCCAAACACTGCCTGCGTCATGAGCTATGAGCAAGGCCAGCTGCTCATGAGTGGAATTTTCTAGCTATCAGAGAGTTCTCGACAATGCAAAGTACTGCTAAGCTCCTTGGAGACCCTAATTGGATTTCTCTTGTTTACTTTTTTTCCAACTTCAGGAATCAACTTGGGGTAGCAACTTGGGTATTTTATTCGAGGACCTAGGAAGTGAACTGATGCACTTTCTGCAAACCCTCTTCCTGCCTCCATGCCTACTGTCCCTACACATAACAGATCTTTAGCGATTCAATTCCATCCCATTCACTAAACTAAGCCAGTTACTGGAGATAAGGCAGTAAACCAGACAGATTTGGTTTGGACTAGTTGGCTAGCAGAGAAAACACTTAACTAGTAATTCAAGTATGACACCTATTACTGTAAGAGACATATCAAGTGCTATAAATGCATCTAGGAAGGGAATCCAGCCTACTCTTGGATGCAGAGAAGGCCTCCTTGGGAAAGGACCCAAGGTTGGTGGCTTGGTAAAGAGGAAGTGAACATTTCCAGCAGAGGAAATAAAGTGTGTGAAGAACGCAGAGCACAGACTGGGGTGTGATCATAGATGTGAAGTACTAAATTCCAAAAAGCTGGAAAGAAGGGACAAGGGCAGGGACTGCGTCCTTGTTCAACTTGGCTCCTGGCACAGGGCCTCTCGCAAGTGTTCCGTGGCCGTCTGCAGCAATACAGAGAGCTAACCTCTCCTGTTTTTTCTTCCTTCTATATACGACTTTATTACAGGGCATCTTGCATGTGGATCAATTACTTGTTTACAGTTCATTTCCCCATTTAAACGAAAAGATGGATTTTGTTTTGTATTCCTTGTGCCCAGCAGAATGTAAGGGCTCAATAGTGAAAGACACTAGAAGACAAGAATGAACGAAAAAAGGAAGGAAGATAAAGACAAAGCAAACTAGAAAGAAAGAACGTCAGTGGATTAAAATCATCATTATTGTGGTAGATTAATTTCTTCCCTTGGCAACCAGAGGCGTTCTAGGCATGGAAGGAAGACGAGCTAATGTCTTCTCTGCCTTTGTCTCTTGTATCTCTTTCGTGACACTTTTGAAGTACCGCTAGTATTAGTCAGCTATTGCTGCAATAATGCTGTACGACAACCACCCCAAAATTATTGTGCCTGATTTCTTGTTCACAGGCCTCAGGCCAGCTGCAAACTGGCTGGGCCAAACTAAACTCGTGGGATGCAGGCTCCAGTCTGAGGGTTGGAGTCAGGTCTTCTCCACACTGTTGGCTCAGTTGGCTTGGCTTCTGCACTCCTATGAGCTCCATGGAAGCTCTCCCCATTTTGGCTGGTACCACTTTCATACCTTGGTTGAAAGTCAGTCACCTAATCAGATCTAGGTCTATCTCACAGCCCACTCTAGCATTCCACATGTCTTGTGTTGCTTCCATCATCCTGTGGCAAGAGAAACAGAACTGGTTTTTCAGGGTAGAAGATATCCGTATCTTATTTTATGGCAGAAGGGAAACAGCCAATAGAGAGGGAGGAGTTAATGAGTTAGGAAAGAAACTGAATAACTGATGGAGCAAGGGCCTTAAAAATCAAGAAGGGAGAGGATCAAGGGCATAGGTAAAGGGACTGGGCTTCAAAGGGAAGAGAGGGAAGAGGCAAGGAGTCGCTTCCTTTCAAAGAAAAAAGAGACATTTAGGATGAGAGCTGCTAGAGACAAAAGAGGCAGGGAGGTGAGGAATGTGTTCTAAGTCCTCTATTCTCTCTGGGCAGTTTAATACCAGAGAGAAAGTGATGAAAGGGTAAGGAAGAGGCCCTCAGGAAAGAACGATAGAGTTGGAAGAGCTTCCCCATGAATAGGAAGAAGCACAGATGAATTCTCATAAGAGAAATGTATGCCAAGCAGAGTTAGGTCCCAGCTAGATAGAGGTCAGGAGTTCATTAGGGCCCTCGTCTTTACCATTCTTTGATTTTTCTCCAAAGTGCTCAGACACCAGGGTGTAAGAGCTGAAAAAGCTGGTAGTTGACTACATCCAAGATTGAATGTATGCCTTGCAAGTCAAGGAGCCAAAAGCGCAGAAGGTGCTGAAAGAGAGTGGTCAAATTGATGGGTCCTGGAATGTAGGGTAAGTGGAGAGGGAAGTGAGATGTGCACAGCAATAAAGGACAAGTCAAATCATTTAGAATTTGAGCCAAGTCTCAAAGCCAATCCACCTCTAATTTACAGAAATCAATAAATCAACATGGTATATGTTTCTCAAGTGTGTTTCAGAGAACACAAATAACACATTTTTCCCCCCTCAAGGAGCTTACAGCCTAGCTGGGGAAACAAGATTAATGCATAAATCAATGCATGTCACACACACAAAAAACATAGCTATATTTCAAAAATTTCAAGTATTTTAGAAATATAATGTGACCTAGAGCATAGTAGCTAGGGTACCCTATCCTCCTATCCTGACATGGAGCCAGCACTGGCTGCCTGACTTCTTCCACTGAGGGAGGAACTCCTTTTCTTTTTTTTTTTCAGATTTACTTATTTATCTTAGAGATACAGTGGGGGTGGGGTAGGGAGAGAGAGAAAAAGAATCTCCAGCAGACTTCCCACTAAGCATGGAGCCCAATGCATGGAACTCAATGTGGGGCTCAACCTCACAACCCCGAGATCATGATCTTGAGATCATGACCTGAGCCGAAATCAAGAGTTAACCAACTGAGCCACCCAGTACCCCCTGAGGAAGGAACTCTTACCCAGACCTACCACCAGATGACAGGATCCGGGCTGGCAGACAGGATAGGATATTAGCCTTTATGTCGTAAGTATCCGGCATAGTATCCGGCATAGGTACATGGGGAATCAATAAATGTTTGAATGAATGAATGAATCTTTAGAAACCCTGAAACCAAGGGAACTGAGCTCAGTTGACTACAGAAAATGTTGAATGGACGAGTCAGGGTGTGCCCGGTGAATACATGAGACTGGAGCTGTTGTTCACCACCTGCTTCACAATATGAGTGTGTGACTTGGTCCCATTCAAAGGGCCAGGAATGGAAAAGGCCATATTACCATATGGTAGTACATTTCAGACCCCACGGTACAGTCAGCCCTATACTGAATACTCTGGGGATGGAGACAAAACAGAAACCTTGTTTTCAATTGTGTAGTTTATTCTCTAGATGAGGAGATATGAGGCGCATAAACCCATGCGGCTGACAGAGAACCATGTAAAACAGTCTGTGATATGGACCATGTCCACTGCAGTTAGAATTACACAAAAATTAAGTTAAATGTGTGTGTGTGTGTGTGCACGCGCACATGCATGCCTGTAAACATTAGCTAAAGAAGATAATGGTTGTTCTGGAGCTGATTTTGGCTATTAGCTATACACTTCTTCCTCCATCAAATTCAGCTAAAGAGCTTTCCGAAATTCACAAGCTGGCATCCCCACAGAGTTTATTCAGTAAACCCATCATAGAACAAAATAACCTCTTTATTTTAAACATTTCCAGAAGTGATTTAGGTGTCCATCAAATGGGGAGAACCATTTATTTACACAACTTGAAAATGGAGAGATTAGCAACAAATAAAGAGAAGCTAAGTTTTATATCTGGATGATGTAAATTCAACTGACCTAAAATAAAATGATAAAGCTAATAACTTATTTAAAAAAACAGTATCAGACAACAAAAAGAAAAGGTATGTAGACCTTGCTTCATGGAAATTTACAAGAGTGAAAAAAGAGCCTTTGAAACTCTATGTAATAACAACAACTAAGTAAAAAATAAAATGCCTTGATATAGATCCAAGGAGAATATAAGGCCTACAAAGCTATAAAGTCTACAATTAAGATTTTAACTATAAAATATTTTTAAATGAAGTGTAATACTTGTGTTATGCTATGCATATGCAGGTTTTTATCAAAATGCTTATAAGCTACTAAATACTATCAGTATGGTGAACGATTAAGTCCCTTAATGATGTGATCATTATTTATTCATCATTGAATAGTGGGGGTGTGACCCTTTTCTCCAGGGAGCACCTGCATCAGAAGGATGAAGGCAAATTCCAGGAGTCTCTGCCATTTAAAATACAAATGAAGTAGTAGGATTATTTTGGCCTAAAGAAGTGCTTGATACAATTTTACCAAAATTTAAGTAAGGAGTTGCATTAGGAATATTCACTGTACATTTCAGTGAAATAGTATGGTGATGATAGCTTTTATTGATGAATGTAATAATGTCAGCAGGAAAAGATCCATGAAGATATATTAATCTACTTAGGTAAGACTCAGTCACCAAGAGAAAGGATTTATCTCCTGTAACTATATTTACATGAGCAAAACAGATTCTCTATTGTTATCCATATGGAGCAGGCAAATATTATTAAATCCTAGTACTTGGAATGATGGAGTAGTGGAAGGTAAATGTAGGAAAGAGGAAGATAAGCCAAAAACTACCTTGATGTCTGAAAGCAACAAAACAATTAAATCTACAAACACCCTAAAAAATAATAAAGCTCTTCTAGATACAAAGAGTTTTCAAAAATACTTCTTGTAGCCTTACTTATTCAACCTTTACAACAACCCTGATGCATATTGTTCTTATCCTCATTTTATAGAAGAATGAATTATTAAAAGCTCATATTTATATGGAAACTTTCCAAGTTTCTGAAATCATTTCACAAATACAATTTAATTTTAAAAACTATTTAATAGAGAAGAAAATTAATCCCAGAAAGTTGAAAGACTTGCCAAAGGTCTCATGCCTCATACGTGTCATATCCATTCAAACCTCTCTTTTCTGACACTCAGATGGTTGTTCAGATCTGTTTTGCTTACCCTATGGAGAGGCAGGCAACATCTGTACGAGGCATGGTCAACATCACCATTAGAAGCTCAAGTACGGTTTGTAAGTTTCTAACCCATCTCATATTCACCCCATAAGAAGCATTTCTCCCAGCTCAGGGGGGAGATTTCAAATGTGTTATGAATAGTCTTCCTTTGGGCCAAGAGCAAAGATCTGTCTACTAACACCTTATAAAGTGTCCAAATACCCTACCTGCTAATCTAGAAGAGGTTTCCAAGGTCCTGGATGGAAGTGAGGGCATTCCCACGTCATGGGTCAGACAGGCTAAGGCAGAATCTCAGAATCTCAGGGTATAGAGGACTCACTGCAGGCTGAGCCTTAATGGTTGATAGCTGGTCCTAACCAGGCAGCAGCCAGAGAACAACTTTTCCCTGGCTTAGCTTCCATTCAGCCCCAGGTGTTGGCAAAGGATGGAAGTGGCTCTGGCACCTTCTCTGTCATGGCTTTCAAGCCCATAGGGTCCCTTATATCATATTCTCTTTCCACCCTACAGCATAATTAATCTAGCTGTCAAAAAGGAAAAGCTGGCTCATCAAACACACTGGAATTCTATAACACTCAGTCGCCTAATATTGCTACCTAATTGTAGAGTTATTTCAACATTTGTTCCTCAGTAAGTGACTCTTGGAAGGAAAAAACCATTAAAGTACATATAGATATAGATATAGATATAGATATAGATATAGATATAGATATAGATACAGATATAGATATTTGGTGAATGTAGGGTGTACGAAAGAAAGACACAGTTTAGTATCTTAATAAATTACACAACCATATTATTTTGTATCGTCCAGATTTTTTCCAGTCTATACTGCTTCTCTCTCCAGCAATAGCGGAAAATGCATCCTTACATCCTCTTGATATTTGTTACCACAGCTAGCATGTAATAAGTTTAAAGCAAATACTAACTTTATTAGATTCAGCTACCACTGATTCAGTGACCTTCCACAGAGGCAAACACACCCAATTGTCAGATGCAAGCCATCTCCCTTGAGACTCACTATTGCTCACACATACTCTTGGGTAAAGTGTTTGCAAGCTGCTTAAGCAATCTCATGATATCAGACATAGAGGCAGAATGTTCAAAGTCATGATGTCCCAAGAAGGTAGGACCAGACAATACTATCCTTATTCTAATAGCAATCTCATGATATCAGACATAGAGGCAGAATGTTCAAAGTCATGATGTCCCAAGAAGGTAGGACCAGACAATACTATCCTCATTCTAATTCAGTCCAAGAAGTTATTTAGCACCAAATGGAAGACATCTTTCCTTTGCTTCTTCCCTCACCAGGTATTCCAGGATAAGGGGATAAAAATTCCAGAAGGTAGAAGAGACAATATTTAAGAGATCCCCTTCTTTTTCTTGTCCTCTTCCTTTTCCCCACCTGGAAGCTGCATTCAAATAGATGAATTACAGAAACATGCTCTTGGGGGCTTGCAGCACCATCTGTTTGAGAGGTGCTTTTAACTCTGAACATGAAACAGAAAGGTCCAGAAAAGAAGACACAAAACCACAGAACCCCACCCCATAACAAGAACCCAGCTCTTGATTCCTCCAGGACATGCTCTGGTGCCCATGACTTTATCCACTGCCTCAGACTGCTCTGCATCGGCAGCACGTCACCATAGCCCCCGTCATCAGAACAAGAGGTGTGGCTTTCAGCTCTGGGTCCACATGGCTGACAACCAGAGCCCACCTGGGCAGTATTTATGGAACCAGGATATGGTAGGGATAAGAGGCAACCACGACACAGCACTTTGAGCAGCTGAACAGCTCCCCAGGCAGATCTTCTCTGAAGTCTGCCAAGCGTGGCCTTAGCTCTAAAAGTGACATGGAGGTTCTGGCCAGCAGGGAACCAGCTACAGCCAAGAGTGAGAAATGCCCAGTCATTATGGACTCCTCCAGGCACTATGTTCTCCTTCTAGATCAGAAGGGCCCTTCATTTCTGAGCTTCCTCCTGCACTTCCTCCTTTCCCTAATATGTCCCAAACTACAGCCTGTTTAATAAACAGGAAACAACAAAGCACAACAAAACTGGACTGTTATAGTGGTCCAGAAAAGAGGTGATGGTTTTCTGGACTAGAGGGCACTAGTGAAAATAGATTTCAGATGTGTTTAAAAGTAGAATTAACAGTTCTCACTGATGGACTGACTTGGCGGCACAGTGAAAGAAAGAGCAAAGTCAGAAATAAATTCTAGGTTTCAGTAAGTATATTTCCTCTTACATTCAATTTATCAAATACATTTTCATGTGGACCTATCATGTGAAAGGCATTGTTCTGGGATCTGCAGAGAATATCTCTGACCTCCTGGAGTTTATAGCCTTATTGCAGAATACTGAAGAAAAAATAAAACAAAGCAAAAAGGAGCAATAGCTAATACATGATACATGCTAAGCACTTCGTTAACTGTTTTTACATATACTGGCTATTTTAATACTGATACTATCATTATCCTCATTTTATGGACCTTGGTCCTGAGGTCTTGGTCCGTAAAATGAGAAAGACTATATAATTTTCCCAGGGATTATAACTAAAGCACCATTTAATTGATCTAGGAGGGGAAAACAATTCTGTTTTGGCAAAGTTAAGTGGGAGAAGTCTGTGAGATGTCCAGGTGAATTGTCTAGTAAGGAACTGGATATGTATATCTGGAACTCAGAGAAAAGATTAAAGTTGGAGATACAGACTAGAGCATCCTCAACATATAGCCACGGGTTAAATGAGATCTCCTGGCACAGAGAGTAGAGGGAGACCAGGAGACCAAGAGACCAACCAGGGCAGTGTCCTTAAAAATGACCCAACAACAACAGGGCAGGTAAAAAAAATAAAACTGGCATAGGTGAATGAAAAAAGATAACTAGTGTGGTAGAAACCCAAGAGAGAGGAGTCTGGAATCTTAAACAGAGGAGTAACTAAAATGCCAACACTTTCGGACATAAATTAAATCTTCTATTTCTAAATACTGTACTAGTCAGGGTTCCCCAGAGAAAGAGAACCGATAGGATATATAAGTATATAAATATATAAATATGTAAATATATATAATATATATATCCCAAACCAAAATATACTACCTGGTTTTTTGCCTTACCAGTAGTCAGGCAGAAACAGACCCAAATCTTCTCTGACGAAAATACTCTAAACCTAAGATTCAAATAATTCCTACTGACAGAGTTCGAGTTCCAAGGAATGCGAATTCACATTTGAAGTGGCAAACCATGAGGAAATGAGCCATTGTGAGTGTGAATAACCAGCAGAAGCAACAGATGGCAGAATCAGACCTGCAAAAGCAAAGATACTGGAATTCTAAAACCAGAATATAAAATAAATATTTAAAGTAATAAAACAATAGAGTATCAAAAGTAGGAAAAAGCATCAAAAGATTATTTAAAGATATCAGGCTGATCTGAAAAAGAAAAACAGAACTGTTAGAAATGAAAACTATGGTCATTTAAAATAGAATTCAGTGGACATGGCAAATAGTTTCAGTACAACAGAAGACAGAAAGACTAAACTGGAATATCAGAAGGAGTGACCGAAATTCAGGACAGAACAAGAAGAGAATGGGAAAGAAAAAGATTTTTGAAAAGACAGTGGCTGAGAATTTTTCTGAATTGGTCCCAATGGTCCAAGTCCACTTTCTCTATTAAGGAATAATCTAGATTAGACAATATAGTCCCCGTAGCTCATTTCCCCCAGGACAAAGGGCAGTTGTGAGGTAAGAGGGGCAGATACACCACTATCAGGGAAAGAAAAATGGGTACAAGGTTCACAAAATTAAGCCAAGAGGAGTCATATGCAGCACAATTAAATTCCCCTGACAAGCAGGCATCAAAACCCCAGAAAAGGGGCGCCTGGGTGGCTCAGTCATTAAGAGTCTGCCTTCAGCTCAGGTCATGATCCCAGGGTCCTGGGATCAAGCCCCACATCAGGCTCCCTGCTCAGCGGGAAGCCTGCTTCTCCCTCTCCCACTCCCCCAGCTTGTGTTCTCTCTCTCTCTCTCAAATAAATTTTTTCAAAAAATCTTTAAAAAAAAAAATACCAGAAAAATCTATCCTCCCATGTTTGGGAGGAAGACAAGCCATAATTTACATAAGAATGCTCTAGATATGAGATTAAATAACTCATTCTCTTACTCTCAATCTAAGAACTTTACAAAGGAGGGAAAGAGATGGTTTCCTAAAATTAATGTAAACAAGAATGTCACTATATGATCAGTCTTGATTTAGGGTAATTCAAAAGCCCTAAGGAGAAAAAAATCCCGGAAAATAGCACGTAGATTGGCATGGTGAACTTTTCACACACCAAAAATTCACCCCATTCAGTGATATAACTTTTTTATTTATTTATTTTACTTGAGTACAGTTAACACAAACTGTTGTATTAATTTCACACGTACAACATAGTGATTCGACTTCTCTATATGTTATGTTATGCTCACCACAAGTGTAGCTACCATCATCACCATACACTGCTATTACAATACCACGGACTATATTCTCTATGCTGTACTTTTTATTCCATGACTTATTCATTCTATAACTGGAAGCCTATATATTCCATTCTCATTCCCCTTTTTTCCCATCCCCCACCCCCGCCCTTCTAAAAACCATCAGTTTGTTCTCTATATTTATAGGTCTGATTCTGCTTTTTGTTGGTTGATTCAATTGTTTTGTTCTTTAGATTACACATGTAAGTGAAATCATATATTATTTGTCTGTCTTTCTGACATTTCACTTAGCATAATACCCTCTAGGACCTTCCATTTTGTCCCAAATGCCAAGATCTCATCCTTTTATACGGCTGAGTAAGACTTCAGTGTGTGTGTGTGTGTGTGTGTATGTGTGCGTGTGTGTACCACATCTTCTTTATCCAACCATCAATGGACACTTGGATTGCTTCCATATTTTAGCTATTATAAATAATGCTGCAATAAACATACAGGTGCATTTATCTTTTCAAATTAATGTTTTTCTTTTCTTTGGTTAAATACCCAGTAGTGGAATTACTAGATCATATAGTATTTCTATTTTTAATTTTTTAAGAAATCTCCATACTGTTTTCCACAGTGGCTGCACCAATTTACATTCCACCACAGTATACAAGGGGACCCTTTTATTCACATCCTTGCCAACACTGGTTATTTCTTTTCTTTTTGATACTAGCCATTTTGACAGGTGGTATCTCATTGCGGTTTTCATTTGCATTTCCCTGATGATTAGTGATGTTGAGCATCTTCTCATGTGTCTATTGGCTACCTGTAGGTCTTCTTTGGAAAAATGTCTATTCAGATCCTCTGCCCAATTTTCATCAGATTATGGTGTTTGGGTGTTGAGTTGTATAAGTTCTTTTTTTTAAATTTATTTATTTATTCTGCAGGGGGGAGCATGAGTGGGAGGAGCACAGGGAGAGGGAATCTACAGCGGACTCCACGCTGAGCACAAAGCCTGAAGCAGGGCTTGATCTCACAACCCTGAGATCATGACCTGAACTGAAACCAAGAGTTGATCACCCAACCGACTGCGCTACTTAGGTGCCCCATGTCGTATAAGTTCTTTACATATTTTTGAAATATTAGCCCCCTACCAAATAAAACTGGACCACTTTCTTATACCATATACAAAAATAAATTCAAAATGGATTAAAGACCTAACTAAATATGAGACCTAAAACCATAAAACTCTTTTAAGAGAAAATAATTTCTTTGACATGGGCCATAGCAACATTTTTCTAAATATATCTCCTAAAGCAAGGGAAACAAAAGCAAAAATTAACTATTGGGACTCCATCAAAATAAAATGCTTTTGCACAGTGAAGGAAACCATCAACAAAACCAAAAGGCTACCTAGTGAAAGAGAGAAAACATACCTTTTCAAAATCTAACCCCTAGAGTGGTATATTAGTTAAGATGATTCGTATAGCAAATAAAGGAGAATCCAACTCAGACTAACTTAAAACATTCAAAAAATTCACTGGCTCAACTGAAAGTTACTTAAGGAACCTAAATCCATATGTCAGCCTTATCCTCACACCGGAGGTCAGATGCAACAGAAGTTCTGGACTTTTACATGCAACAATACTCAGGGGAAGGGAGAGATTACTTCCAAAAGGATTCCCAGAAATAAAAACAACTTTCCTAGAAGGCCCTTAGTAGACCTCTCTTTACTTCATGTTATCCAAATTTGGTCATATGCCAATTTCTGGACCAATCAGTGCCAAAGGGGTGGAGTTATCCTTTGATCATTAAATTCTGGTATCTGGCATGAGCAGTAGGGTAGATAAATGATTTTTCCATTTATGCGGATAAAGAACACTGAGGGGGAAATAGATTTGTTGGAAGAATATGGGTCCTATTCTGGACATAGTATCATCGTGGGGATAATTAGACAATGAGGAACTGACGTATGGAATGCAGAGTAGACTAAAGCAAATGATAGAATAGCATAGAAAAATTTACAATACCTCGTTCCAAAAGAGCTAAGGGAAAACAGTCCTGGGACTGGGAGCTGCCCCCTTTTCTGGTAAAGAATAAGAGGGGCTGACTGCATTTGCTTTGGGAAGATGTGTCCACAGGCAGAGCTAGGGCGATGACCCTACATATTGGAGAAGAGGTGTGAGAAATACTTCCTCAGCTATGACATATGAAAATCAAATGAGTTATCCAAAACATATCAAATCTCCAGGTTACTCCATGTCTCTAGGACTGGGAAGTCAAAGTCAATACCTTTGAATCATAAAATAAGAAAGGCATCAAACATTGGGAAGGCAGACCAAACTTAGAACACATTATCCTTTAATACTTGCAGTATCTCTAAAAAGCCAAAATGTAATTACAAGTATCTCCTTGAAAATCCGGAGAAAGCGATGGTTAAAATTCTCTGACAGCTGGAAACAGATAGTGGTGATGACTGCATAATGTTGTGAATGTACTTAAGGCTACTTAATTGTACACTTAAAAATGGTTAATATGGTAAATTTCATGTTATGTATATTTCACTGCCATGACAAAATTCTCTGACAAATAAGAAATAACACAAGAATCAACTGCACCATATCCATGTTTGTCAACTTAACATACACAGAAATTACACTGACAGTCTCTTTATAAGGTGGTCTGGATTTATTGCTTTATTTTAGTAAATGTACAAAAAAAAGACTTTTAAACATGGTAAATAATAATAGCTAACTTTGTGGAATTTTAACCTATGGGCCAGGTATTTTGTTAAGAGCTTTATATACATTATTTCATCAAATCTCTAAAAACAACAACAACAAAATCCATACTTTATTATTGCCTTTGCTGACACGGAAGCTGAGTTTCGGAGAGGTTAAGTAGAACTAGGAAGTCGTAAACTGAGATTTGACAGAGGCCCAGGCAATTCCATTCCAGATTCTAACCATCACACCTGTAAATTTCTCAACTGTTACATTCCACTGCTTAGACTTTAAAAGTATAAGATCTGAAGCTGATAAAGAACTCCTATACTTTTGATAAAGTAAAAGCTAGTTTTGATGTTAAACCAAAGAATATTTACTGGTAGATTAATATCAGTTTGGCTAAACGATTCCAGAATAGAGCTCAATTGTTGAACTTATCCTCCCTAACATGGCAGAGGCTTTGAAACTCTCTACCAATCATCTACGTTAGAATTCTGGGAGCTGTAGTGGAGTGGAATAACACCCTCAATATTCACACCCACCTAGTATGACACTAAAGGGGACATACTGTACATAACCTAGAAACCTAGCCTTTGATGATGGGGACCAGATCAATAATATTTAAAGCTGGAGGTGGAAAGGTGGGAGTTGGTTGGAAAGAAACATAAGAGAACATTTTGAGGTGATGGAAATATTCTGTATGATTACAAGGATGTACACGTTTGTCAAAACTCATCAATGTGTGCACTTAAAATGGGTACATTTAAGTGTTGCCAGTATTTTTCTTTTTAAATATATTTCAAATATGCCTCCTATCTACTATTAGACCCCTGCTCATTTTCTGCTTGTTCTATGATAATGTCTCCTGTCTCCCCTACCCCCCTCACATCTACTCTCTACGAGGCCACCAAGATCATCTGTTCGTTGGATGGATGGATGGATGGATGGATGGATGGATGGATGGATGGATGAGGAGGATCTGAACCAGGACAGTAAGAGTAATTACTGAATATCAAATTAAGGAATAAAAGGAGCTCCCATTGCAAATACTAATGCAAATCATAGTGACAGATAGCAGGGGTATACTGGAGAAGTATTCTGGAGGTTTAGACATGTTTAGGGGACCATCCTAAGAGCAGCAGACAGTGAATAAAGAGCTTTACATTTAGAAAGCTATTTTTATATTAAGTAACCTCATGGAAGAACAGAGTATGTCTTTCCATTTGTTCGGCCTTGATTTTAAATATTGGTTCTATCACTTGCAGGCTGGATAAACTTGGGCAAGTTACTTAAGTTCTCTGCATCTCAGTTACCTCATCCATGAAATAAGAATAATAATAATAACCTTCTGGAGTTTCTGGGAAGGTTAAATGAGCTAATACATGTAAAGCACTTAGAATAGTGATAAAAATAAAGAGCTTAGCTACTTCTGAAAAATCTACCAATAAGAATTTTGGGTTTGTTGTTGTTGTTGTTGTTGTTGTTGTTTTTATATAAATCCTGGCCTTGCTTACAAGATTTACTCTTAAACATTTTTATAGACTTTGTTGCTACTAAAAATAGTATATTTTCCCCATTCCTCTGTTTAGTTGCTTATTAATAGTCCAATGAAAACCAATTAATGCTGTTTTTATCTTATATTCAGGCAAATTACCAAATTCTCTTACTATATAAAATTGTTAGTAGGTCCCTAGAATTTTTTAGATAAATAAATTAAAAATCAGCAACTAAAAATATAGCCTTATCTCTTTTTTACCTATTTTAATTAGACCACTTAATTCCTTTTCATTTTCATAGTGCATTCCCAACATTTAAGAAAATATTAAATAAGAATGACAAGAGCTTCCACTTCCAGCCACGAATAGTACCGACACCAGATTCAACATCATGTTTAAAGAACCTCAAAACTAGGCAAAATAAAACCATCACTTTCAGTAAATAGACAATAAGCAGTGCAGGACTAGGGATCTTGAGAGAAGGGAAAGAAGAGGAATGACAAATAGAGACAAATCTCAAACACATTGTGCTAGTGACCAAGGTGTGCCAGTGAAGAGTACACATCATATGTGTGCTACAAATCCAATCTATCATAATATGATAATAAGGAGCAGCTCACTGGCTGGAGGTAGGAAGGTGAGAGTTGGCTAGAAAGGAATAGAAGGGAACCTTTTGGGGTGATGTAAATATTCTGTATCTCGACTGTGGTGATAGTTACCTAGATGTACACATTTGTCAAAACTCACCACTATGGGGATGCCTGGGTGGCTCAGTTCCTTGAGCAGCCGACTCTTGATTTGGATCAGGTCATGATCTCAGGGTCCTGGGACTGGCCCATGTTGGCCCCTCACAGGGCTCCATGCTCAGCAGGGAGTCTCTTTGAAGATTCTCTCCCCCCCCCTCAAATAAATAAATTAAAAAAAAACCTCACCAATCTGTGCACTTAAAGTAATTTATTCATGTAAATTACAGCTCAGTAAAGCTTATTTGGAAACATAAGAATGGTGAAAATCAGCATCCCTTTCCAGTAACTTATTTTTTCATGGGAAACTCTCCATCTTCTCTAGATTTTCATTTTCTTTTCACAGGGCTCTATCATAAATGAGGTTCCCTTGAAATAGACTCTGAAATGGAGATTTGTATAAGTGAGATTTATTGGGCTGTGCAAGCAAGAAAAGCACCTGTAGGAAAATTTGGGAGGTGTGATTGAGCAGTGGAGGAGCAACTGAACTGTGGCTACCCCTTCGGAACTGCCCCAAAATGAGTCAGGAAGGCAGGGATTTTATGTCTCTTTAACAACCAGTTTTGAGATGTAAGCTGTCCCCAGTACACATTGGGCCACATACGCTGGATGGTAACAGCAAGATAGTCCACTTGGCCAAAACCAATGCCTGGAGAGAGACACAGCTGTGAGCCATCAGCCACCAATCTCCCCACAATGCGAGAATACGTACTGCAGTCCTGAAGGGGGCACCTGGGCAGCACACCACAATGTCCACCAGAGATGTGTGTCGCATTCTCTGATGGTTCTTTTCATCTCTTTACATCTTTGCTTATGTCTACTTTCTCTTTAATATTTGATCTCTCTTTTTCCTCAGTCAGATTTACAGTGGGTTTATCTGTTTTCAGTGGACTTAGCAATCAGCTCTTTAGTTGATTCATTATTTCTATGATGGTAATTTTTTTCATTTTATTTCATGTTTTATCTTGATTAATTCCTTCTTCCTAGTTTCTTTGTATTTTGTTATTTTACTGATTTTTTTTAAAATAAGGATTCATAGCGTGCCTGGGTGGCTCAGTCATGATCCCAGGGCCCTGGCAGCAGGCTCCCAGGAAGTCTGCTTCTCCTTCTACCCCCTCCCCCAGCTTGTGCCTCTGTGTGGGTGTGCGTGTGTGTGCGTGCGCGCGCGCGCTAGCTCTCTCTCCCAAATAAAATCTTTGAAAAAAAAAATAAGGATTCATAAAAATAAAATAAAATAAAATAAAATAAAATAAAATAAGCACTTTTTTCTTTCCTCTTTAATGATGAAAACATGATAGAAGTATTTAAGGCTAAAATTTTCTCTGTGTATACTTCTATCTATGTCACATAGGTTTTGGTACTAAGTATTTTTTTTTGTAGTTTATAATTTCTCTTTTAAATTCCTTTTAGTGCCAAGTTTATCTAACAGAGTTTTTCATATATTCCAAAAAGATAAGATTTTTGTCACCTTTTTATTATTAAACTTTTATTGAATTATGATCAGAGAATATACCTTATAAAATTTCTATTTTTTTAATTTTGAAGGTTTAATTTATGGTCAAGTAAATAACTGATTTTTGTAACTATTTGATGGACAAATGAATATAAATATATTGCCCTCATAAACTGTTGCATTTACATAATGTCCTTTGTTATTTTATTCAATGCATTTAGCCTCGAATTCCCCCATATCAGAGAGTAGCACTGCCATGCCTGTTTTTTGTTTGCATTTACCCTTTTGCTTTTATATCTCTTTGACCTCCCTTAATTTTCTGTCTCTTTATCACTTGTCTAAGCATATACAAAGATGTAGATAGATATATAGATAGACAGAGGTACAAGTATAGATATAGGTACAGACGTACAGATTTTTTAAGGCACATAGCTCAGTTTTGTGTTTTAACCCAACTGAAAATGTTTGTAAAGCAAAAATGAACTTTCGGGACTTCTTCAAAATAAAAAGCTTCGGCACAGCAAAGGAAATAGCCAACAAAACTAAGAGGCAACCCTTGTAATGGGAGAAGATATTTGCAAATGACACTATAGATAAAGGTCTGGTATCTAAGATCCATAAAAAACTTATCAAACTCAACACCCAAAAAGCAAATAATCCAGTCAAAAAATGGGCAGAAGACATGAACAGACACTTCTCCAAAGAAGACATACAAATGACTGAAGGACACATGAAAAAATCATTAGCCATCAGGGAAATTCAAATCAAAACCACACTGAGATACCACCTTACACCAGTTAGAATGGCAAAAATTAATAAGGCAGGAAACAACAAATGTTGGAGAGGATATGGAGAAAGGGGAACCCTCTTACGCTGTTGGTGGGAATGTAAGTTGGTACAGCCACTTTGGAAAACAGTGTGGAGATTCCTCAAAAGGAACCTAAAAACAGAGCTACCCTATGACCCAGCAATTGCACTACTCGGTATTTACTCCAAAGATATAGACATAATGAAAAGAAGGGACACATGCACCCCAATGTACATAGCAGCAATGTCCACAATAGCCAAACTGTAGAAGGAGCCGAGATGCCCTTCAACAGATGAATGGATAAAGAAGATGTGGTTCATATATACAATAGAATATTATTCAGCCATCAGAACGAATGAATACTCACCATTTGCTTCGACATGGATGGAGATGGAGGGGATTATACTAAGTGAAATAAGTAAAACAGAGGAAGACAATTATCATATGGTTACACTCATATGTGGAACATAAGGAATAGCACAGAGGACATTAGGAGAAGGAAGGGAAAACTGAAGGAGGGGAAATCAAAGGGGGAGACAAACCATGAGAGACTATGGACTCTGGGAAACAAACTGAAGGTTTCAGAGGATGGCAGGATAGGTTAGCCCAACGATGGGTACTAAGGAGGGCACATATTGCAATGAGTACTGGGTATTACACGCAAATAATGAATCATGGAACACTACATCAAAAACTAATGAAGTACTGTATAGTGACTAACATAACATAATATATATTAAAAAAAAAAAAAAAAGGAGAAACCTCTCTCTCAGGATCCCTGCTCAGTGGGCATCCTGCTTCTCCCTCTCCTCCCTGCTTGTGCTCTCTTGCTTTGTCTCTCTCTCTCTCTCTCTCTCTCTTTCTCTCTCATTCTCAAATAAATAGTTTAAAAAAATAAAGGAGAAAATTCAGTCTGTTCATATTCTGTATGAATTGATTCCATCCTTTCATGATACTTTAGTTTGATTATTTTACATTATTATTTCTTCATTTTCCTTCATTTGCTGATATGATCACAAATTGCTCTTCCATTTTCTCCCTCAATTAGGAAGTTCTATTATTTTGAATTTCATGGGGACCACCTTCTTTTCCCTGCTCTCATAATCATAAAATCCTCTACTTTTATGAGAAAACAAGATACCAACTATTTCCTCCCTCAAGAGAGTTTATTCCTTCCCCTTGCTCTATCCCAATAAGAAGAGCCTAGTTTTGCTAAAGTGGAGAATTGGTTTTAGTGCTAGATAACTATTTGATTTTTCCTTACAGTATATCAGCATGTACCTTCTAAGACCCCTTGTTTAGCACCTCTATTACATGTTCCCAATCTGTTGTTACCATCCTTGACCTAATTTTTGGAGAGAAAGAGAAATTGAGATGGGTCCTGCACCCTTGTTGTCTCCCCATCCTCCACCTGAAAGTATTGGTTATTTTCTCATCAATTCATCCTAGAACCCAGTGACCCCTTTCAGGTATTTATTGGTTTCATCGTTCCTTTTCTGAAATGTCTATCCAAGTCTTAAACACCTATCCTTAAGTCTCTTACTGTTTCCCCTTTCCCCTCTTATCCTGCTTTTTTAAAATTTTACTTTGAGGGGTGCCTATGTGGCTCAGTCAGTTGAGCATCCGACTCTGGATTCTGGCTCAGGTCATGATCTTGGGGTCTTGGAATCGAGTCCTGCATCAGCCTCTGTGCTCGGTGGGGAGTCTGCTTGAGATCCTCTCTCTCTCTGTCGCTGCCCTCCCCACTCTCTCTCTCAAATAAATAAATCCTTAAAAAAAAATTTTGTACTTTGAAATAATCCTTGTACTAGCAAATTAGAAATCGACAGTGACAATCCCTCCTTCAATTCTTTTACAGAACTATTTACACAGGAAATCATGGGAATTTAATTGTTGTTTTAGCACTGAATGTTTTTGGTGGTGGTGGTGGTGGTGATGGTGGCGTTCCATGACAAAGCATGTGTGTGTGCCGCAGCTGAATCTCATCCAGTGCCTTATTATTTTGTATTCATAATGTCATCCAGACCTTGTCAGGCACCTGTTCTGTTTGCAGATCTGACTTCTGGGTTCCTAGAATGCTCCTCTATAGAGAAGTTCATTGAATTTGCCTCTTGAGGTAATTCAGACAAATCTAGACATAGCCACCTTTGCTGAAAATGGTGAAGCTGGAGATAAAACACACCATTCTTCCCTGCCTCCCACAAGAGGACTAAGCTATCCCATTGCCACTTTGGAGGCAATAAAGGACTGAACAAAGGAAAATGCCTTTAATAATAATCAGCTGAAAGCTATGCAAGCTGCATTTGCAAAACACAAAAAGACAGATGGAGCTGAGCATCTGTTTATACAGAAAGGTGGAAGAATCGAAGGACAATATTCGAGCCACCGAGGTGGGGAAAAGATGACACTGAGGATTTGGAAGGGGCCGGTGGGAAGATGAAAGGTTGAAAGGATCAGATATGGTCCCGATGGTATATTCTAGACCATGAGATCTTTTCTTGATACCGCACCCCCACTATATTCCTCTCCTCTACTATCTAAGGTACAGAAAACAGGCTAGCTAGGTAAAGCCATATCCCTAGCCCTTGAAATTGATTGTAGGTTACTCATTTGCATCCTTTAGTAGAAGAGTTAAAACTTCCACCATATTTCAGTTCTGCTCAGTCCATGGAAGAATGGTGTCAGGCATGCCTCCTGCTTGGTTTCCCCTGGTTAAGAACTTGCCCTCCCCTTGTGGACAGTAGTAAGCCAGAGAAGATGAGAGACCACCAGAGGACTCTTCTCACCATAAAAAATCATGAGAAAGATTCTTTGATCTCCATTCCACCAGGGACAGTGAAGAAAAGCTACTCTGAGATATGAAGAAAAGGCCCAGGTATGTAGATTACACCACTAATAGTAGCAATAATTGTTATGATGCACTGAACTCCCTCCTTTTGCCAGTAATCATGTATGCATTGCCTAATTTAATCCTCCAAATACCTCGCAAGGTAGATGAAGGTCAGGAACATAAAGTGACAGGTCCAAGGCCTCACAGCAAGGAGGTGCTGGAGCCGGAACTCACCCTGAGGACTGCCAGACTCCAATGCCCTCATTCTTTTCCAGATGACCCCACTGACTCTGTCACAAAATGAACAGCATAAACCAAAACACTCCACATAAATAGGATGTCATGGAAATGCATCCGAGATGTGGACATGAATAGCAACTTCCTATTAAACTTGCCATACAGTTTGGCTTTCTCCTCTCTGCTGGGAATTGTCCCATTCCAAAGGTGGAACCAAATACTGGAAGAGACAGTGTTCTCAATCAGGCTTCCCAAAAATCAGGTGCACCACAAGTTCCCCCTCATTCACAGACCCAGAAATAACCCTTTTCCCAGAAGGTTGTAGAAACCACTGCAGAAATCCAAAGTGAGGGAGGGAAAAGAACAATGGATGGGAAAGCTAGCCCTGGCGATAATCCACCATGTTGCCTCTGGCTGACTCTGTACAGGTCTCAGTGGGATCAGAGTGATCTGGCAGTAGAGAACATTGCTCCCTCAGTGCCTGTGACCGAACTGTCACTACACCACCTTAACGCACACAGTGAAGCAGAGTGACCAACCGAGATGACAGTTAGATGTACATGTGAATCTAGGCTATACTCCTATGAACTATGTTTCTTACCATAAGCCTCAGCTCTTTATCATACAAATAGGGATGAAAAGACTACCCCATAGACTTGAAAAAAGTAAATAAAATAACATTTATGAAAGTACTTAGCACATAGTAGGTATTTCAAATAAATGACAGTTACCCTCCTTTTTGGCACAGTGCACTTTAGAACATTATTTACAAAGCTGGTTTAGGTATTCCCCACTTTCTGAAAGTCTGCATGACACCACCTCACTTTTACTAAACACCTACATTGGGACAACTAAGGCTTTTTGCAAAAGCAAAAGCCCTCTTCAGATTTCTTGTGGTTTACAATGCGAACTTGCAGAAAGCTGGGGAATATTTTTTGCTTTATGCCATTTCAGCTGATGAACGGTTTCATAAGAATGCTCTACTTTTGGACAGTGAAGGAAACCTGTTTTTCAGAAAAACTAGCCCAGTAGCATTCAGGTGGTGGAGTGGGGAGACAGGTTGGAGATTTTATAGTTAACTGTGGTTGAGAAAAGAGTATATGCTTTCTCCCTCCCTTAAATTTACAATGAGCATGATTGTTTTAAAGACCCTGAGAATTCCCACTATATTAAAAAAAGGTTTCCTAAATTCATTTGGCCTCTAAAATATTTTTATAGTTTTATAACACTGAGTTACATCCAGAGAACACATGTTTTAAAAATGTATTCTTAAAGGAGATTTCACTCTTTTATACAAATGACACAAAGTGTCAGAAAGAAATTCATTTTTTCATTATATTTATATTACCTTTATCTGAGGCACCTAAAAATACCCAGAGATAAATTGACAGCTATTGAGACAGGCAGGCTGATCTGATCCTCATATTACAGTATTGCAACTGCCAAGAGACATGATCTGATCCAAGAAAGATTGAAAGCAACAATCAGAAGCCACAAAAAAAGCAGTGCCGAGCATTTCTTAAACTGAGAAAGACAGTGAAATATACATCATCCTCTCAAGAGACAATGACAGGCAAAGGCTCTCGTCCTCCAAGTCCCCAGGTTGCTCTCACCACCACCGCCCTGCGGTGCTCTCATGAAAGCCACAGTAAAGCATGTACAGGAAAGAGCACTGGGCTTGAAAACCCAACACTAGAATTCAGACTCTGGCTGTGCCATTCACAAGGTGTTTATTCTCTCGAGGTCTCAGATTCCTTACTTATAAAATAGGGCTAGCGTTATGTTGACAAGATAAGATCGTGTATGCAAAAGACTACAGTAGAGTTAATTCATGTTGCATTTAACTGAAGCATTTGGAAGACAGATTCATATGCTAATTCAAAATCTCAAGGACCTTAAAGATTACTACTACAACCTTCTAATTTTACAGGAGGTAAAACTGAAGCTCAGAGAATGAAGTAGTTGGTCCCCAGTCACACAGCTCATCAGTGACAGAGCTAGGACTTCACCTTGGGTCTCCTAACTTTTAATAGAGAGTTCGTCCCACTAAACCCAAAGATCAGATTCATCTTTACTTGTGTTTAACATCAAATGAGCATAAAATTAAGTTGAATATAGCAAAGGATCTCATAAGTAAATATGAAACCCTCTTATCTAATATATTCAGAGAAAAAGGAAATTCTGGTTAATCAAAGAATCTGTCTCGCGGAAATTAAAAAATTCTCTCCACAAAAAGGTCAGGGAGCCCTGATATACACCACACATAGATTAATGACTTTCAAATCATGCGAAAGCAATACAGTTCACCTTTGAAACTAGGCTGGACATAATTTCCTCTGTGTCTGATGACTTTGGATTCTCACATTGCCTCAAGGCAACCACAATGACTATCAATCATCAGCATATGAGGGCATAAACTTAGAGCCCCACTCTGCGATTACACTGCATGTGGAGGGCTGGTTAATAGAGCTCTGGGTTAATGAAAATCCAGGTAGCAGGGGAGAGTGCTGTGTGTAGATTTATGACCAGTTTCCAGGAACTCAGTAATTTGGAAAATTTTGTACCTTTACTTTTTTAAAAGATAGTCTATTGCTTCATGTTTTACTAATTTCAGAATTAAGTCTGCATCATAAAACAGAAAAATCGCAGAGACGGTTCACAGGACCTCAAGACTTCAATGAAATTTAGAAGTCAACAACTCCCATTTTGTCCTTTAAAAGACAAAGAAAAAGCAGCCCAAGAGGTAACCCTACTGACTAAATAAAGGCAGAGGAGGGACTAGAACTTGAGACTCTCAAAGTCCCCCCCCCCCCAGCTCTCCGTCACTATGGAATGCAGAATCTCACATTTGATTTTTCACTTTTTGGTCAGCAGAGCCCAAGGGACCGTCCCTGGAATTAAGGGTATAGCATTCAAGAGAAGACACGTAGATTACAGCTGCCATGAAGAGCAAGGGGGAGTGTCTGCTCCAAAGAATGAAAAGTCCCCCCCTCAGTTACCACTAACCTCTCCCCAGACGTGTCTAACCTGACCCAAGGAACCCAGGAAGTTCCAGCAGGGCACAGGGACACAGCCACAGCCCCCACAAACAGGGTAAGAAATGGTTTCCAAATGCCCGCTACCATCCCACCTGGGTGATCCCCAGTCCTTTTATCCTCAATAAGGGTTTACTGTCTTCTAAATCTGAACTGCTTTGTGCAGTCTCTATCTCAGTGGGTGACAAAACCATCACCCATTACCCAAGCTAGAAACCTAAAATTCAACTGTAATTCTCTTCTCTCCCGGGGCTGCTGACTTTTCCAGCCAGGATATCTCTTGATGCCACTGTTTTTTTGGTTTTTGTTTTTCTTTTTTAAAGATTTTTTTTTAATTTATTTATTTGACAGAGGGAGACACAGCGAGAGAGGGAACACCAGCAGGGGGAGTGGGAGAGGGAGAGGGAGAAGCAGGCTTCCCGGAGAACAGGGAGCCCGAGGTGGGGCTCGATCCCAGGACCCTGGGATCATGACCTGAGCTGAAGGCAGACGCTTAACGACTGAGCCACCCAGGCACCCCAACCATTGTCTTTGTATTTCAATCTCAGTGATCACAGCCATGGTTCAGCTTCCCATCATCTCTCACAGAAGTTATTACAATGGTATTTCTCCTTACATAGCTGTCAACCACTCCAACCCATCCTCGACCACCACCTGCTTAAAACTCTTTGATGTTTCCATTCAGGATAAAATTTTCTTAACATGTTCTTCTCATTCTTACCCCCCTCTCCGTGTCCCCAGCACACACACTGTCACACTCTGCTTCCATCACACTGTGCTATTTCTTATCTCTGTAACTTTGAT
Source organism: Ursus americanus (assembly GCF_024610735.1). Lineage (NCBI taxonomy): Eukaryota > Metazoa > Chordata > Mammalia > Carnivora > Ursidae > Ursus > Ursus americanus. Next base: position 70,027,132 of record NC_142134.1, read on the forward strand.
CACAGAAGTCTCTCGACACAGAATGCCCTTCTTTCCTGGCTTCACCAGACCATTATACCTGAGTATCTCTGTTCATGCTCCAAAACTAAAGAAGTCACCCACTGTAGGACCTTCACATCCAAACTACAGGATATATTAAGTACCCCTCCTCTGTTCTTCCAGATCACCCTATACTTTATCCTCTCCCTGCCCTTACTGATTATATCACCATATAATATCCATTGAAGTATCTGTTTTCCCCACTATGCTGTGAGTAATTTGGCAGCAAGATCAAGATTCTGTCTTATTCCACTTTTGTATGCCTAGTACCCAACACACTTAGCAGACTCTTAATAAATATTGAATTAACAAGCAAGCAAGCTTCCCATCTTTCCTGCCCTTTGTAAGTTAAGTCCACAGGGTACCATCCACACCATCCATGGGCCTATCCTGGGTGCAGAACCATTCACAGTGAGGAGCTAAAACAGTTCTGCAGTGATCAAACAATCAGGCCAGGCTGGTGAACAGACACATCATCTCTTCCATCGTGAAAATGAGGCGTCTTTTTTTTTCCCTTTCAATGCTGAGAGCTACAAATGCAACTGAACCACAAAAAATGTCACAGCAACAACAAAGACTTAACATTTCTGCACAACTGTTTAGCGTTTGCAGATCCCCTTCCTGGGTATAACTGCATTCCAACCTCGGATCAATTCTAAGCAGAGTCAGTGTAATCCCCATTTTTCGGGTAAGAAAACTGAAATTTAGAGAAATTATTAAACATATTGAAGTCCAAAGGTTAACTTTTTTAAAGATTTTATTTATTTACTTAGAGAGAAAAAGAAGAAGCAAGGGAAGAGTCAGAGCTAGAGGGAAAAGCAGATTTCCCAATGAGCAAGGAGCCCGATTCGGGGCTTGATCCCAGGACCCCGCACTCATGACCTGAGCCAAAGGCAGACACTTAACCGACAGAGCCACCCAGGCACCCCCCAAAGATTAATTAAAGGCTTGATTCCTACTATTATGACTTTTGGTCTTCTACAACATGCTACCTCAAAATATTCTTATTCAACATAAAAACTGAAGCAATTTTATCTCTGAATTATGATTGTGACTTCAATTTCCTGAAGCTCAGGAGAGTCACGCAGTGCTGCGCATTTGCCTACCAGCCACCTGCTATCAGCCTGGCTGCCTCTCCCTCCTGGGAGGGATGAACACAGCTTCCTTTAGGACCCAGTAACAGATGCTGCCCTGGAACAGCTTGAGAAGCTGCCTGACCCTCTCCCCACTCCTGGTTGCTTAGAAGCAAGAGAGCAAATTAGTATCCAAACAGTCTCCTTAGATAGAAGGCATAATTCATACAACAGGTCAAATCCTATCTAAAAAATGTCACCAAACAAAAATCCTCGAGTGATAAAGAGATTCTCAGGCCTCAACCATGGACTATTTATTAAAAAGCAGCCTTGATGTGACAAAGTCCAAATATATGCGTGTGTCTGTGCATGTGTGCACACACACACACAGACAGTCCCTTTTTTTTTTAGGTTATTTTGTGCTATGTTCTTATGAGCCTTTCAATGTGTTAACTCATTAATCCCCACAACATGCCTATAAAACTGTCTTAATATCCCCTTTTAGGGCTGAGGGAATTGAGACTTACACAGCAGTAGTGACCTGAGTCTACACGGCTGGCAGTGCACTAAGTGATAATGAAGACGTGCTGAGTTAAACTACTTATCAAATCCCTACCTTGCCGCTTGCGTACCTTGCCTCAGTTACGTGATCTCTCCAGCCTCAGTCTCCTCTTGTGTGAAGTGGAGCTAATAATAATAATAACTATCATATGGTTCTGCTCTTTTTAGGGTCCTATCTCTGCTTCAGGTAGTGAATAGAGAAGACAGTGTGTGGAGACCATACATGAGGTCTTAACTGATCTTGACCCAGAAGTGACTCACCTCCCTTGCATTCCTGCTTCACTGTTGAGAACTAATTGTACATCCGCTCCCACAAGCAAGAGGGTGGGAAATATGGTCTCGCTGTGGGCCAAGGAAGAAGAAAACACTACACTGAAGCCTGGTAGAAAACTAGACACCCCTGCCATGGCTTTCACACGGTTTTATTCTGAGAATTAAGTAAGATAGCATGTGTAAAGTGCCTAGCATATTATAAGAATGCAATAAACGTCAGTTACAATAACTATTCTTGACAGAGCCAAGACAGGAAGTCAGGATTTATGATGTCTCATCCACCATTCTTTAACCCTTGGAGTATATTACTTCTTTGAATTTATTGTACCAACTGTACCAGCCCGTGCCTTCAAAGAAATTAACAAATCATACAAGGATACTGAATGACTATTATAATTGAAAATACATATAAAGATCAATTTATAATAACTGGATAAGAAAACAGTCTCTTTTTCATTGTTATTTAATTAACAGACAATTATTAAGTATTTACAAGGAAGGGCGCCTGGGTGGCTCAGTCAGTGAAGGGTCTGCCTTCGGCTCAGGTCATGATCCCAGAGTCCGGGGATTGAGCCCTACATCGGGCTCCCTGCTCAGCAGGGAGTCTGCTTCTCCCTCCGCCCCTCACCCCACTTGTGCTCTCTCTCTCTCTCAAATAAATAAATAAAATCTTTTTAAAAATTTACAATGAGCCAAATACCTTTGAGAATATATCATAGAGATAAATCAGTGTTTTGTGGTAGAATTTCCCATTATTTTAGTTACAGACTTGTTATACAACATGGCTGACGGACATCTCAGAGGAGATACACAGCATCTCCTGATTGAGGGGGATGTGGGAGGATCTGAGAATTGGTGTTATCTGTACACCACTTACCCAAGAAGCTGCCTGAAAGCAAGTCTATCAAACGTCCTCTCCCAGCAGAACCAAAACATAAAGACATCATGCAGGTCATACACATGCCATTGCCTAGATTCCTTTACAGGGCAAGAACCATCAGGCAGCAAGCCCTCACTAATAGCACAAGGTACGAAACAACTAGACAATCCTAAATAAGGAGCATATCCGACAGTATTGGATTTGTTTAGTTTCTGGTCACTATCCTCTCATTCTCCTCTGAATTGTACTCTCTGCTGATTCCTACGACATTCGATTCAGGCATCTCTTAAGGCAATTAGGTAATTCCAGCTCATGGACCCATTGTAGCAGAGCTTAAGCAGGAAAAGGAGGGAAGAAAGGATGTGCAGGTTCCCTAAGGGTTTATTTCTTCTTGCTGATGAGTAGTAACGTCAAACAGCCAATCATTTCTCCTCTAAATAGTTCTTACACATCTGCTGTGTGCTTAACGAGTGCAAAAAGACACAACTCCTACCTACTAGCAGGGTCATGCTTAAAATACAGTTTAAATTTTTCTGTATACCTTCTCAAAGTTTAAAGTAGAAATACAAAATAAACCTTTAAAACCTTCCATCCAAGGGGCACCCGAGTGGCTCAGTCAGTTAAGCGTCTGCTTTCAGCTCAGATCATGATCTCAGGGTCTAGGATCGAGCCCTGCATTGGGTTCTCTGCTCAGCAGTTAGGTCGGCTTCTTCCTCTCCCTCTGTGATCCCCCTCTCACTCTCACTCTCTCTCAAATAAATAAACAAAATCTTAAACAAAAAAAAAAAACCTTCCATCCATATGACTGCCCTGATCAGAAGTAGCCTGTACCCAGAGAGCTCTCTCCCAGCCACTGACACATTAAAGATGCACTACAGAAAGTCTTCGTGACAGGATTCCAATTCAATGTTCTCTGTCTTCTCCAGGTCCTCAGCTCTGTCCTGCATCCCCAGACTCCACTTTACTCGTTAGAAAGTGCTTTCCACCTCTTTTCATAGCCTATGTAAACTTCGGCCTCGCTTTCTTCTGGGCATTGTTCAGATCACATTCTCCCTCCTCACATTTGATTTACCTGACTATGCATGCAGAAATGGTGGTTTAACCTTCAATATTAGTCCACAGTAAGCCTGTTTCTCCAAAAGACATGTCAGCCTATTGTGCTATAGCCAGCTTTCCCTTTCTGGAAGCCAGTCATTCTTGGAGAGCCAACAAAATGTCTTAGAAAGAGTTAGAAGGTCTTGGTTCTTACCACGACCCCGTCATTTGCCAGTTGTGTGAGCCTAGTCGGTAATGAAATCACTTCCTAATTTTTTTGCCATATCCATAAACCATCTGCCTGCATTTCATATTTTTCTTTAAATGTAAATGAAATAAAATTTTAACAAACTAAAATTTAAATTCAAAACTTTGAATCAACATGTCATTGGAAATGTATCACTATCCATGAACTCTAAAAGTAAAGTTATAACTATTAAAATAATTTTATCTACATATGTCCTAATACAACATCATGTATTACCACTGTTGCACATGTAACACTTTAAGAACCTCTCAGATGACTTAAGTCATCTCGCCTTTATGATTGCAAGACAATCCCCTTGTACATTTAAAACCTTAGCAAACGCAGTGCTGGTTTGAATGTCTTAGGGAGGAGTGAGCCTGCAGTAAACCTGGTTGTATTGCCACTGATCTTAAGTGTGATCTGATCTCTGCCGAAAGCCTGGAAGTCCATGTTTCTATCAACATCAAGGTTCTTTTGCATCTTGTAGGTGGCATCCCGGGTGGGGGGGGGGCATGCTTCCTCACCTCCCACAGGGAACATAGCTTGTGGCACCTGACCCTGATGGATGCAGGATGATGCTGCCACTCTACCAGGAGTCCAGTCCCTTTGCACAGGGGTATACCCTGCATATCTAGGGACCCACTGTCTGGAGCTGCCTGCCCTTCGCTTCTGTGTGACCATGAGAATGCACTTCACAGAGTGCCCAGTGTAGGGAATGTAACCGACAAGGGCTCGAGCGGCTGAGCACTGAAATTCTCAGCAGAGTTTGTGTGAGGCCATGACTCAGCCAGGGACTGAGCGTGGCAGAGACATTAAGACAGACACATCCCTGAAAGACAGGATTTCTCTAAGGGTCAGTGTGGGCTCTGGGACTCCCTGATGGCTCTGCCCAACCTTCCCTCAACTGCATGACAGATGGCCATGCATGATAGACAGCCATGCTTCCATGCAACACTCTGACCTCTTCTCCTCATGTGGGGTCATTACCCATACAGCAGTCTGTGGCTCTCCCAGGCTGACCTGGGTCCCTTACTATCCTCTCATTCAGGTGTTTTCATAATAAAATCCTTGTATCTTGAAATGCATATGGATGTCTGCTTCTTGAAGAACCTGAATTTACATACCTCCCCTCCTCTTTCTTGGTTTGGGTAGGACACCTTGCTCAGCTCTGAGTTGCTTATTCTGTAACTGGTTTGTTAAATGAGCTAGACTCTAGAGAAATCAAGTTTATTCTTTCTCACCACTGCAGATCTGCAAAGCTGCCCTGTAGGCCCATTTTTCTCCCTCCTGCATATAATCTTGGGTAGGTTTTTAGATAGTTAGAATTAGGTTTTATTAGGAGAAATAAAAACCCTGAAAATGAGTGGCTTGAATAAGATAAAAGCTTATTTATTTTGCATATAAAATAAGCCTTGGGGTTGAAATGTCCAGGACTGGTTTTACGGTTTCATGTTCCTCAGACACTTGGGTTCTTTCTAGCTCACTGCTCCCCCAAACCTAATATGTGTCACCCCACCCCCATCTTCATAATCCAAAATGGCTGCTGGAGATCTGGCTACCATATACCTATTCCAAGGAATAGAATAAAAGAAAAAGAAAAGAAAGAATGCTTAAGGAGACTCACTATAACTATTATACAACACTTTCATTTGCAGTTTATTGTTCAGAAGGCTGTGTAAAGTAGGTTTTTAGGTAGGGGGCTATGTGCTTAGTTAACAATCTGGGTTTGTTACAAAGTAGGAAGGAGAAAATGGACGGGCAAACTGGCAGTCTCCACCACAGCTTCCACAGCTTTTCCAGTAATTCAGTTGTCCTCTGGTCACAATCAGATTAATAAAGGGCTTTGTCCATTATTATAAAACTCCAAACCCTCATCCAACTAAAGCCTCCCCTACCCATTCATTGCCCATTGATTGGACGCCAATGGCTTTATCCTCTTGCCCACTAATTGGACTCCAACGGCTTTCCAGTGTTGCAGCTGGAGAAGGAAGAGAGATGGAGGACGGAAAGTCCCAACTTTACTAGCACAGTTATAATCTAGGATTGGGATTCTCTGTGCTTAGCAGAATCCAAATGCTGAGTTGTACTCTTACGGGTGCTTTTGTGGGTTCTTCAGAGATATCCACGCCCTATACTGTTCTCACCTACAGTTTCATTAATGAGGGTATGTTAGAGACTGCCATTCCCCCAATACAGAACCCCAATTCTTAACTGAACACACGGCCTCTAGCTCTAAACACAACATTTACCAACTGACATTACTTGAACGATGAAACCACTATCAACAACTGGCTTTCTGCTCAGACATGTTAAGCACTTGGAAATTATCACTCCCGTCCTCAAAACAAGAAAAAAACTGAACTGAAAGTCAACAACTCTACTTAAATCTATCAGAGAATTGAGATCACAGGGCATACCAATGCCCTGAAAACTAGAGAGACAGACAGGCAAATACAGAGAATCACAACTTACCAGGAGAGGAAATTGCTGGAGCCAGGAATGGGTAGGAAAACTCAAATCATAATTGATGAATTGTTGGAGACTGAGTGTGGACTACTGTGAGAGTTAAAAATGCCTGGGGCCCAGCCTAAGGGAGGATCCCCATACTTTCACGTGTAACTGTCATGTCACCTCCAGGAACCCAAGTTCTGACGGTGAAGATGAAGAGGTTCCTTTTGTGCTTCCAGCAGAGAAAGAGGGAAAAAGTAACCAGCTTGAAATACAATCAGAGCATTCTCTTCTTCATCTGACCTTAAGGGAAACTACTTTATTAGAGCCCTAATTCATGTGAAAAAAAAAAAAAAGGAAATATCAAACTCCAATCCCCCCTTAACCTCCCTGTATCACCTAAAAATAAAAAATAAATAAAAGTAAAAAAAATTAAAATAAAAAGCTGAGAAGCACTTGTGAAGGTCACCGCCTATGACACACACTAAAAGACTGAGTGAATCGTAAGAGTACAAAATGCTTCCCCTCCTCCTCCTACACCTTACCAAGACACAACAAGGCTCCTGGATAATAACAGAAGATTATATCTGAAAGAACTGCAAGGCTAGGACTGTATTTAAGGAGTTCCTAGGGGAACCCAAAGACAACCCAGAAGACAAAAACAAGGACATTGGAAGAAACTGAAGCCTTGGACACCGATAGCTAGTACAAATAGTAAACAGGGCATAACTGCTAGTGAGATCAACAAGAAACCTTATACTGAATGCCTATTTACTTCAGTTCCTATTACCCAATACACCATGCCTGACTTTCAACAAAAAATAACAACACATGCTAAAAGGGAAGGAAGAAAAAAAAACACAATCTTAAGATACAGAGCAAGCAACAGAACCAGACTCAGATATGACAGATATTTTAGAACTGTCAGACCAGTCAAAAATAACTATGCTTTATATCCCAAGGCTCTAACGGAAAAAGTGGACAACATGGAAGAACAGATACAACGTAAGCTATGGGGGGAATCTCTGAAAGAATCAAAAGGAAATGCTAGAAACATAGCCACTGTAACACAACTGAAGACTACCAGCTTCCTTCTCGGCCAGGTGTAACTGTTTGCCTGGATTCTGACTAATAGGATGTGAAAAGAACTGATATGTGCATCTTTCTGGTCATGCTATGAAGGGGCATCTCCTCTGTAGGAGTCATTAGGATTGTTCACTTACAGTCCACCGTAGGGTTGTAATTCCTGACTCTTTGATGTTAGGTGCGGCCATGTGATTGGTTCTGGCCAGCAGGAGAAGGACAAAGTCATTTAACTGCTGAGGCAAGACTATCCAGCTTGCCCTTCTCCTGCCACAGGCCTTCGCAATGCTCCTGATGATGCAGGTCCATCCTCTGGTGGCCATGAGTGAAAGGAACCTAAGGTAGAACCTCTAGTGACCCATGACAGACAAATCACATGAGCAAAAAATAAACCACTAATATTTTGAAATTATTATTACCAGGGCACAATCCAAGCTATTCCAACTAATCCCCCTCCCCTACCCCTTTCCATCTTCTCTCCAGCTGAAACTCAGACATGCTAGTGAGCATGCTTGGATCATGTGAACAATATCCTAGTGACACAAGAACAACAAAATGGAACGAAACTAGGTCTCTGCAGAATTCTCACAGCAGAAACTTAATACCAGCCCGAATTTCTCTGTGAAAGAGAAATAAACTTCCATTTTGTTTAAAATGTTTTACTTTGTTATAAGTGAATCCATATCCTGGCTAATAAAGAAGGCCATGCCTTCCCCTTCAGTCTCAAGAAAATCCTGAAAGCCCCATTGTTACTGTTGTGAGGTTTTGTGTTTGACCACGGCACTGATAAACAGATTTGGACACACCGCTGCACTAATTGTTAGCTCTAAGGAAGCGTTAAATGAAAATGCCAAATGCTCATCCATATCTGTGTAGCCGTGGGGAGAAGTCTGATCCCTACCCTACCCTGGCTTTTGTTTAAAAATCCAATATATTTAAAGATATATGTTTAAACAGTGCAACCATTGAAATAACCAATATTGCCAATAAGAGGAAAGTTGAAGAGCTGGTGAGGGTAAAAAGCACAGAGGTACCTGACGTAAAGTCTTTGTTGAACTAGTGAGTGTGTAATCAGATGTAATTACAATGCCTTAAATTAAGAAATGGCCCATTTCTCCAACTAAATCATTCCCCAAATAAAGTACATAAATAGTATATTTTCCCAAGTCTTTGTGTAATTGTATCATTTGTGATACCATCTGTAAGCCTGCAAATTCAAGAACAGAAAGTATAAATCAAACTGAATTAAACAAAAGGAACTGACTGGTTCTTCTGATGGAAAAACTAGATAAGGCTTCAGGTAAAGCTTGATTCAACAGCTAAAACAATGACCAGAAAGTGGTTTCTCTGTCTCCCATTCTTCAGTCCACTTTCAGGTGTTGGCTTCAATCTCTAAGGTACCTCCCCCCATTGCACCTCCCCTCTCAGGATGGCTGCCATAGAACTACATGTTCCTTTGTTTATCTCCATCAAGACAGAGTATCCACCCAACCACTCAACAAATGTAACAAAAGTCTGGAGTTTCAGTTTGACTAAACTAGCTTAGGTCATATGTCCAGCCCTGAGCAGCAGAGGTGAGGGTAAGCTACATGCTTCATTTTGGAGGTGGTGGGTGGGGGAGTGAAGTCAGCATCCTCTGAAACATGGGAAGAGACAGATATCTACAGCATAGACTGCAAGTTCCTTTTCTTCCATAGGCAACTAGAATGCATTTCCCTGCTTCTCTTGCAGCTAGGTGTGGTCATGTTACTGAGCTGTGGCCAATAGCACAAAAGCCTTGTCACAAGAAACTTTCACATGTGATCCTCTATCTTTTCCCACCTGTCAGCTAAAGAGAGGACTCTAAAAATTTAGAGGAGGGCAGAACCAAGAAGATGGAAGGAGCAGAGATCTCTGAAGGAATAAGTAGAAGCCACTTTACCAGGAACACCCACATTAGACTATGACATAAGCAAGAAATACATTTTTATAATGCTTAAGCATTGAAAATTTACCATTTATTTATTGCAACAGTCATCATACTTAAGCTAGTGTAATACTACAAAAAATACTGGAGTGGCATTTCCAAGAGTAGAGCAAATAGATGTTGGACAGCCCCAAATAAGCAACGTCCACTGAAACAATGGTTTTTAAAATTTGGGTTATCTTTAAATAAAATGGGATCAATTATGCTGCCAGAGACATCTCAGTCTACGTACATTTTCTTTTCTAGAAGAGGAGCATTGTAATGACTTAGCCACAAACCAAATAAACAAAGCAGCAATTGCCTCTTGTACTATAATAAGCCTTTGCAAACATGCCCTGCATTTGCACATGGCTTCCTTAATAAATGGATGCTATTTGCTCGTGTTCACGAACAGTCGTATCAAATAAGAGATGCAATTTAAATTTGCTCTGCATTTCAGGTAACCACTCTTCAGTACAACTAGCATTTTCTAAAATAAAAAAAAAATGTATTTTTCTAAAATCTCTTCCTTTTCCATTTTAATGTGCAAGCAAAAGCAGGCAGAAGAAAGCAAAAACCAAGAGGCATAGAGAAGGACATATAGAAGAAGCTGTGAACAGGTTCCAAAGCCAGCGAGAGAGGCAAAGGATAGTGACTGGTTGAAGCCCAAACCAATTACCTCCTATCTAAAATGGAATATGCCCAGAGTGGATTGAGATTGGTACCAAAATCAAAGCACAAGCGGGTGTTTAAAAAAAATCAGGAATTGACATGCTAGGTGACAGATAAGTATGTGCTCTACCTGGAGCTCCTTCCTCTTCAGCTGGATAAATTCTAAGCATCTTGCAGGGCTGAGCTAAAATATCACAGCTTTGGGACAGATTCTAATGACAACTACCTACTCACCTCGATGTAGTTATTCCTCCTCTTATGAAGACCTACTCATCTGCCATAGTTCTTCTCATTATTGTAATTACACAGTTATCTGTGTAATTATTTAGGGTCCACCCCACCTAGAGTGAAGTTCTATGGGGGCAAAGACCATGCTATCTTACTCACTTGTATATTTCCAGGGCCTAGCACAGTGCTTGACACATAGGAGGGACTCTTAATACCAATGACATTCTGGTGAGTGGTAGGGCTGGCATCAAGCTATTTTAAAAGGGCCAAGTGCCACCATACAGTACATCCCTGGTTTCTGATGTAAAGTTCGATGATTCATTAGTTGCGTATAACACCCAGTGCACCATGCAATACGTGCCCTTCTTACTACCCATCACCAGACTAGCATAATACAATAAAAAAAAATTTAAATAAATAAATAAATAAATAAATAAATAAATAAATAAAAATAAAAGGACTAAGTGCCTGAGTACATCTTAGCATGACATCTCCCTTTTAGCCAATTTTTTTAAAAAAAATTTTTATTTAAATTCAATTAGCCAACATATAGTACATCATTACTTTCAGATGTAGTGTTTAGTAATTTATCAGTTGCATATAATACCCAATGCTCATCACATCACATGCCCTATTTAATGCCCATCACCCAATTACCCCATCCCCCCACCCACCTCCCCTCCAGCAACCCTCAGTTTGTTTCCTATAGTTAGGAGTCTCTCGTGGCTTTTCTCCCTCTCTGACGACTTCCCATTCAGTTTTTCCTCCCTTCCCCTATGATCCTCTGTACTATTTCTTATATTCCACATATGAGTGAAACCATATAATTGTCTTTCTCTGATTGACTTATTTCGCTCAGCATAATACCCTCCAGTTCTATCCATGTCGATGTAAATGGTTAAGTATTCACCCTTTCTGATGGCTGAGTAATATTCCATTGTGTATGTATGTATGTGTATGTACATACACATACACATATATACTATGTATATATCTATCAATCACATCTTCTTTATCCATCCATCTGTCAATGACAGCTTGGCTCTTTCCACAGTTTGGCTATTGTGGACATTGCTGCTATGAACATGGAGATGCCAGTGCCCCTTCAGATTAATACATTTGTATCTTTGGAGTAAATACATAGTAGTGCAACTGCTGGGTTGTAGGGCAGCTCTATTTTTAACTTCCTGTGAAGCCTCCACACTATTTTCCAGAGTGGCTGCACCAGCTTGCATTCCCACAGCAGTATAAGAGGGTTCCCCTCTCTTCACATCCTCTTCAACATTTGTTGTTTCCTGTCTTATTAATTTTAGCCATTCTGACTGGTTTAAGATGATATCTCATTGTGGTTTTGATTTGTATTTCCCTGATGCCAAGTGATGTGGAGCATTTTTTCATGTGTCCGTTGACCATTTGTATGTCTTCTTTGGAGACATGTCTGTTCATGTCTTCTGCCCATTTCTTGATTGATTCTTTGTTTTTTAGGTGTTGAGTTTCATAAGTTCTTTATAGATCTTAGATACTAGGCCTTTATCTGATATGTCACTTGTACATACCTTCTCCCATTCCGTATTAAAAAAAAAAAAAAAACTAACAACCAATGGAACACTGTCTCTTAAATCATCTAAGAAATCACGTGTTTTTAAAACACTTGTTAAGATTGTGGGAAGTTTTCTCTGGACTCTCTGGGGACAAATACTATCACATCATTACACGTGGACTGCTATCTCTGAAATGATCAGAAGTAAGCAGGTATGGACCAATCCCCTATTTCCACCACAGCCTTCCCCTCATTTCTTTCCCTCCCTCATTTCTATGGCCCAGCCCATGAACTTCAGATCAATCTATTCAGTCATTCAAGTTTTGTTACTTCCCTGCTACATAACCCCCAAGTCTCTCTCTCTGATTTTCTTATTTTTACAATGGCCCAAATGTATAACTCAAAAGGCTGTAAAATGGAGTGAGATAATGTGGGTAAACAGCCTAGCTCCGGGTCTGTGACAGAGTACCAATGTCTGTTCTGTTTTCTTTCTTTCACGGTACTCCTTGTCCTAAAGTCTCCTCTGCCCTTCAATCTTACTGCAGTCTCCAGACCTTTTTCCCACTTTCTCCTTCTTTAAATCCACCTCAAGTTTGCTCTCAGAAAAGAAAGGATCTGACCATCTAATTCAGACAGAGACCTCAGTAATTGACTGGGTTTTCTTTCTTAAGCTGACGTTCACTGAGATTTCATATAATCTTATTTAATATTCACAACAACCCTATGAGATATGTACTACTTATTAATTACTCATCTTTGATGAGAACCCCAATACTTACAGAAGTTAAATTACCTGCCCAATAGAACATGGCTTGTAAACAATGGGCCTGGAATTCAAAGCCAGATCTCCCTGACTCCAAATCCACTCTCCTTACAGCACCATGTGACCTTTCCACTTTCTTCTCTTAATCTCCTTACTTCACCCAAATAGCAAAAGCTTTCATTGGACAGGGGCCTGGTTAGATGCCAAGTCTAGACATAACCTATGTTACCTCGCGTGGCTGGTACAAAACTGTTAATTCATAAAGGTCCAACCATGTCATCTTCAGTCAAGATATTGTAATAGACACCTTAGCAGACGGCTTTGACCTCAGCAACTGTCATCAGGAGGCATTTGTGGTGATAGGCAGAAAACAGAGTGGAGAGGAGGGTGTCTGAATAACGGAAATAATCTTCCGGTCATCAGCCAACCTAGAAAATATTTTTTATTCTCAACTGAAATCACAACCACTTTGGAAGGTGTATTTTAGGCTGAGGCCATTTTAGATCATTTACAGGCTTTAGAAAGAGTCGGCATTTCTTAACTGTCTTAACTTCATTGTATAATAACAATTGGATATAGAAATAGACTAATGGCATACTATATGTTGACTAACTAAATCTAAATTAAAAAAAGAAATAGCAATGACCATTGAAATCTGGATGCTATACTCAATATAATCAAATCAGAAAACCTAGAAGAATGCACATCCAAGCATTCTTGATCAAGTGGCTGAGACCTGTCCACACTGAAAATATTAGCTCAGACACAAGAAAGATCCTAGGCCAAAGGGCCCAAAAGAGACACAGAAGGGAACCAAATGAGCTGGAAACCCAAAATCAAGGGCTCCAAAGAAGACCCTGCCAAGACTCTACTACTATCTTCCTGGTTAAGGAGTTCTATAGAAAGAGTTTGGTAATTTAACACCATACCCTAAAGTTTCCACATAAGATGTATCTGTGCAATGGCGCATGCACGGTGTGTGTGTGTGTGTGTGTGTGTGTGTGTGTGTGTGTGTGTGTGTGTGATTTTATGTTTAAACTGAATATTAACAGCAATACAAGTTTATTTCACAATTTGGGCTCCATTCTCAAAAAGAAAATCCTTTAATTGCCTTTACAAAGTCTTAAGTTAGATAACCCTATTCAAATAGTTAAAGGTAGTTGTACCAAATCCAGGTGACCGTTACCTTCCTGAGAATCACTCTGTGTTCATACATATGGCTCAAGTCCCCTGTCTTCCTTAGAAAATGACCTCTGAAGAGAGCCTGATCCAGTTTGAATGAACAAATGTTAATCCATAAAAGGTCCTCGCCAGCACAGCCATTTTCCTAGAAGCCAAACTGCCCCTCATCCTGACTCAAGAAGCATTTTTCTAAGAATCTATTCTACCCAGGCCTGTGTTAAGTACTGGAAAAACCTCCAAGGGATCCACAAGTAGAGATGAGACATGGACACAGAAGTTGCACTAACATGGTGTGGCTCCAAGGATAAAAGTTGGTGCAGGACACAGTGGCAACACCAAGGAGAAAGAGGTTGATTCTACATGGGGGACAATGGCTCTCAAAATATTTTGAAAGATGGGAACGTGAAATAAATCTAGAAAGAGAAGACAGTGCCATTCTCTCATTATAAGAGAGACACTGAGGGAGACGAAGAGAGAGGGGGAGGGGGAGAAAGACTGAATCTTACTGCAGATTTTTTTAAACATTTTATTTATTTATTTGAGAGAGAGTGCATGTGAGAGAGAGAACATGAGGGGAGGAAGGGGCAGAGGGAAAAGGAGAAGCAGACTCCCTGCTGAGCAGGGAGCCCACGCAGGGCTCCATCCCAGAACCCTGAGGTCATGATGTGAGACAAGGCAGACGCTTAACCAACTGAGACACCCAGGCGTCTCTTACTGCAGATTTTTTAACAATAAAATGCACATCAGGGGTAGCCTAGTACCAAAATTTGGGGCCCCCATACAGAGCTCTGTAGTAGCTCAGTTCCCTGAAAACACACATCCAGGAGCCCTTTTATCTATTAGGTGTGAAATTGTAACCCACTGATGATTTTTGAAGAAGATGACTAGATAGAACCTCTCCTAATCACAAATAGGAAACTTGAAGTAAGTTTGGCACCAGAAATTGGCAATAGATGTGGCAAAGAAGGGGAGAAGTCCTTGAGGCTGGCAAAGGCATTAGGGAAAAACAATAACAATATTTAGCTGAAGCTAATTAAAAGCTTACTGTGTGTTATCAGTACCTTTTATATTTTAGATGCATCAACTAATCCTCAATCCCACATAACAGAATTACCCTGATTGCATCAGTAAGGAAGCCAGTGCAGAGAGATGTTAAGCAACTTGCCCAAGGTCACAGAGCTAACAACCAGGTGATCTAAACAGAAGGAAAACCCAGGCAGTCTCAGTGCAAAGTCCATACTGAGAATCTCTTTGCTAGATGGCCTTGATAACCATCTGATCAGTGTTGTCTAATCAGTTTGGGAGAAGCCAGAGTCCAGGAGGATGACAAGCAAACTCTGATCCTGGAGCACAAGTCCCTAGGTCTATGTTGAGTACTATCCTCCCTGAAGGGCCAGCAGCCACAGGCCTGCTGCTGATGTAAAGGCAGAGATGGTGACACATTTCCCTGGAGTTAAGTGTGCTTTCTCTGAAGCCTAAAATCAGTGAAGACAATAGTTTCCCTGAAATTAGTACAATAGCAGTCCCTTTCACCTAGCCAATTTAAAAAAATTGCACAGAACCTTCTAGAAATAGCCCCCTCCCAATTATCACTTTCATAACTCACAGGGCCCAGGATTTTCCATTTCATGTCTGTTCTGTGTATTTAAACTCATGATCTTCATATTAATTCTTCCACAATGACATTTTATCATAGAGAGTATCTCCATTTAACTTCCCTGTATCAATATTAACGGTGGCATTTGCGTGTTTATTAGGTAAAAATTGGGTCCTGACAATCATGCAGTCAATTCTAGAGCCCACGAGCTCATTCATCAGGACTCTTCAATTGCTTTTTTAATTTTTTCTGTTGACACTGACCCTGTGTGAGGTTATTTATAAAAATCTTTATGAATATAATTTATGACTTAATTTTAACAAGTATTAGATAGATGTTATCACTGAGTCCATGACCTGAGGTAGTGAAGATTCCTATCATATAGCATCAAGATTCATTTAAATTTCTCATTTTGTGATTCCTTTTCTATCTTCCCAGCAGCACTAAGGGTCAAATATAAATGAAATGAGAAGTATCTTTCACATTAACTGTTCTTTATTGATTCCTTGGAGCAGAAATGTAGATATTTCTAAAGCAATTGGAGTGTTGGAAAAACAAACCACATAAAGGAGGAAAAAGAATATTTTTATGTGTACCTATCACAATTATACTATAAAAGGTGTTTTTCCAATGTACAGAATAAATACATTCTGTATTACAGTATTCCTAAGTTTATAGTTTAAGATGAAAAAATAGAAACTTAATTTTTTAAACTGAAGAGGTCTTAAAAATATGCTCATTCAAGGATTTCAAACTGACCATCCATAGGATAAATAATGTTTGGCCTCTCCAGGGTTTTAAAAATAGGAAAATGTCACAAAAATCCTTGATTCCTAACTTCTTTTGAAAAGTCAAAAGATATGGCAACACTGTGCCCTTACCTCCCCTTGGTGGTAAATGTCCCTCCTGGAGAAGGTCTGCACACTCTCCTGTTGTCACGGACAGTGACATGTCATGCGGCCCTGCCTCATTTCTGCCTTAAACCTCCAATTGTCACTCTCTCTTATTACTTGCCTAATCCCTAGAGGCTTTGGAATTGTCACCCTCCCCCCCTTGTTCAGCTACCTCATTTTACAGATAAGCAAACTGAGAACAGGAGAGATTAAATAACAAGTCCACACAAGGAAAAGGTCCCAGTCTGGGTCCCAATCTGCTAACCCACACCATAGTTTTCTTTCGCCCTTAACAAGATCTATTGGACATATGGAATCATACTATTTAACACCTCATTGAGTGTAATAAATAGGTAAATATTATTGTGCCTCTGCTCTTGCCAAAGACAATTGTTAATAATGATGACTATTTACTGATCCTAATGGAATGCTTTACCACCTACAGATCTGTCATCAGAAGGAAATACTAGCTGTGAGGATTGCCGGAATGATAAGATGTGATGCCATATTGCATTGATTTCTGTCTGATGCCTGCAGCGGTGATTCCGCAACGCTCTAAACAAGGAGTGCTAAGCCCAGGAAGCTGAATAAGGTCTTAGAAAAAGGCGGATGATAAAAAGACTAAAGAACATCGCCTGTGGTAGGTAAGCACCCAAGATGGCCCAGTGATCCACATCTCTTGGTATTATGCCCTTAAGTAATTCTCCTCCCCTTGAGTGAGGGTTGGACTTAATGAATCATTTCTAATGAACAGACTATGGCAGAAGTAATAGTATGTCACTTCCAAAGATGAGGTTATGAAATACAACAACTTCTGTCTTAGGGCTCTCACTCGCTTGCTCTTAGATGGCTTGCTGTGTGAAACATCAACTGTCATGCTGTGAAACAATCCTGTGAAGAGAGCTATGCAGCGAAAGACTGGGGCTTGCCAACAACCACACAAGTGAGCTGGACGCAGAACACCCTCATAGTCTACACTCCAGATGAGAACACAACCCCACTCAATAGCTTGACTGCAACCTCATGAGAAATATTGAAACAGAAGCATCCAAATAATCCCTTCCCATATTTCTGACACACAGACACTATGAAATAAGTAGCTGCTGTTTTAAGACATTAAGTTTTAGGGTAATTTGCTTCACAGCAATAATCAAAAATCAGACTCGTTAACCATAAATAAAAGTCAAACATCCCGGGGCACCTGGGTGGCACAGCGGATAAGCGTCTGCCTTCGGCTCAGGGCGTGATCCCGGCGTTATGGGATCGAGCCCCACGTCAGGCTCCTCTGCTATGAGCCTGCTTCTTCCTCTCCCACTCCCCCTGCTTGTGTTCCCTCTCTCGCTGGCTGTCTCTATCTCTATCAAATAAATAAATAAAATCTTTAAAAAAAAAAAAAAGTCAAACATCCCTGAGTTCCCCATGTGTGTTGAGCCACTTAAATTTCACCACATATTAAAAATAACACGTATGTGTGTGTTTGTGTGTGTGTGTGTGTGTGTATATATATATATACACACATATACATATGTATATATATAGTTACATATTTATATTAATATACAAATACAAATATTTATATTATAAACATGTGTGTATATACAAACACGTATGTATATTTACATAATATAAATATTTATATTTATTTAATTTAAATTAATTGAATTATTAAATAACAATAAATTAAAATCAAATTATTTATATTATTTATAGATGTATATGTCTATATATTTAATTTTATTTATATAATAGAAAATTTTATATTATATATAAATATTTACATTATATAAACATCAAGATTTTTGAATCACATACTGATTAAAAACACACACATCAGCAAAATAGAATATGTTCAAAGCCTACAGCTGTCATTTATTAGCTCAATGACCTTGGAAAGATACTCAGCTTTGATTTCCTCAACTGAAAAATAAGGTTAGCATTCTCACTGCATCTTATAAATAATTCTACTTTTATACTTAATCAGACTTTATTGTAGTTATTGGTGCAGTCCACACTGAGGTCAGACCAGTTCCAGTGGGGTCAAACAAAATACCAGTGAAAAGGTCATCCATGCATTCTAAAACACCTAGGCTTCATGGCAGGCTTTACCAGCTCACCCTAGACTTGACTCACCTTCCCCAGGAAGGCTGCCCAAAGGCCCAACCTCCTCTGGGCATCGAGTCATGGTGGGGGCTCCAAGGAGTCAGGTGGCCAAGAGCACAAATGCTCTCTTATTGTTTTCCCATGCACTCCATTTCCATAGCTTCCACCAATTTGTTATCCAACACTCTAGTAGGAACCCACGAAGTTATTTTTACAGCCAGAGTAGCTGACAAAGCAAATGAATTTTGTGTAACCTTCATTCTTAGACTTCTTACAAAATCTAGACTTTTTTTTCAATGTTTATAATAGGATCAGATCGACCCATCCATGAAATGGTGTTTGTAGATACTTACCTTGTAAAGATGATATGTGATACGTATCCAAATACCAGATACTCTTCAGGGGATAATGACTAGCTGAATCTTTGATCATGCAACTTCTATACTGTTCAAGTTGAGTAGAGAACTGTCTGAAAAAACAACGTATTTTTTAGCCAAAGTTTAAGATTTCTAAACCATCATCACACAGATCATTACTTTTCTCTACATTTTCATAATTAACATTTTTGTCTTACACCATAAAGGAAAAAGAAATTTTCACAGAGCAGCTTGCTCAGGATTATTTATAGATGTAAAAATTTGCCATCCAAGGTCGGTAACAGCTCTGTCCAAGAGTCCTGAGTGTTTGTGGGGGTGGCTGCAGCTGTTTTTCTGTCATCAAACCCAAAAAAGTATGCCTGAGCAATTAATTATTCATAATTTGATTAAAATTATTTAGAACTTATTTAAATTTGCTCCTTTATTTAAAACCTTGATGGGACATGCTTCTGTGCCAGGTACCAATGCAACAAATCATTGAGCACAGTGATAAATGAGACACCACACATACCCTCAAGTGGATTACAATCTAGTAGCAGAGACATGTGTTTGAGAAAGAATAATAAAATTTATGAAGAAACAGTTCAGCACTTCAATGTACTGGAGGAGAAATGGTTACTCAAAGCAGAAAGGAAATTCTGCTGGCAAAGACAGTGAGATAAATCTAGGAGGAGAGTTTGAGTTAAGGCTTGAATGACGAGCAGGAAAACACCGATGGGTGGAGAAATGAAGAAGCAAACACGCAAACAAAGGCAGGAAGGTGTGGAAGACCAGAAGGTGTCTGAATAGCTTCGAGAATGTAGAGCTTAGGATATATGAAGATTACACTGGGAGGTGAGGATGGTGGAATGGAAAGATGAACCCAGATCAGGGAAAACATCAGACATGAAGAAACAAAAGTGTAAGACAGGGCAGTAGCAATTAAAATGAAAAGGAGGTCAACAGATTCAAGAAAGATAGCCAACATAGAAGAAAAGACCTGTTACAACGAAAAACTGATTGGATACGTGTAGTTTATACTTGGGGGCTTTTGTTTTTGTTTGAAGCCAAAGAGGTGAAATACAGAAGAAATAAAAGATATGAAAATAATGAGATGATCAAAAAGAAGGGATATAGCAAAAAGAGGGTTTAATCTTAGAAGACATAAAAAGGACAGTTGAAAAGTGTTCTATTTGAGGAGTCAGTGGGACATACAGGGTTTAGGACAGTGGAAAGCTTAAAGGCTAATGAGGGAATGAAGGGGAAGTAAGAATATTACTTTAAAAACCAAGTGCCAGACAGTATAATAGAAGATCTAATGTAGATATATCCAAGTCTTCAGGAGACTTAGTATTGAGCTCAGTCTTGAAAATTCATCAATAACAAGGTTAGGCAAACTTTTTCTTCAAAGGCCAGAAAGTATTTTAACCTTGTGTTGGTCTCTGTTGCAACTATTCAACCTGCCACTGTAATGCAACAGCAGATAGACATTACACAAACGGGCAAGGCCAATAAAACTTTATTTAAAAACACAGGTGTCCTGGGACACGTGGGTGGCTCAGTTGGTTAAGCATCTGTCTTCTGCTCAGGTCATGATCCCGGAGTCCCAGGATGCAGCCCCGCATCCATCCAGCTCCCTGCTCAGTGGGGAGTCTGCTTCTCCCTCTCCCCTTCCCCCTCCCCCTGCTTGTGCTCCCTCTCACACTCTCTCACTCTCTCCCAAATAAATAAAAATTTAAATAAATGAATAAATACACAGGTGTACAACCTAAAAAGCAGTCATTTGCCAACCCCTGCTACAGAATGTTTTATGATGCCATTTTATTCAATATAGATTTATTGAACACCTCATTTTTACTAATAATGTAAACCACAGGAAAAAAAGAACAGCTACCACTTAGAGGTGCTTATTATGTGTCAGACACTCTGCTAAACATTTTAACTATATATACTATTATACCTCACTTGACACAAGATTATGAGGTAGATACTATAATATCCTTTTGTCAGTGAAGAAGTTGAAGACAACAGAGATTAATTTGTCCAAGGTTACTGGTAAATGGTCAAACTAGAGTTTAAAAGGCAAGACAGAACTTCCCCTTTGGGCAGTACACTAGACTAGGTATTGTGGGAAAATCCTTCCCACTGAAAACTATCACTGCTAGATGAATTACAACAAACAAGGTTTAAAAGGTCATTTCTGGGGGCACCTGGGTGGCTCAGTCGTTAAGCGTCTGCCTTCGGCTCAGGGCGTGATCCCGGCGTTCTGGGATCGAGCCCCGCATCAGGCTCCTCCACTGGGAGCCTGCTTCTTCCTCTCCCACTCCCCCTGCTTGTGTTCCCTCTCTCACTGGCTGTCTCTCTCTCTGCCAAATAAATAAAATCTATAAATAAATAAATGGCCATTTCTGATCTCAAAAGAAAGCCAGGGAATTCTCCCCAAAGACCAAAAACTTTCCCCTATACTGTAAAATGGGTCAATAAATGCAAAAGTTGGGACTTCCTGCTGGCAAATGATAACGGTGGGAACCTAGAAAAATCAGGACTGATGATTATACAAGGGACCTTGGCCCCATAAATGAACCTAAGACTCTTGCAAAAGGAAAGCCCTATGTTGGCTGTGCAGGGGCTCCATCCCCAGTGAAAGGTCAAATTAGGAAAATAAAATATCCATCTCCTGCCAAAGAGAGAGGGGGAAAAACTCTGTGTCTCTCTCTATTGTAGCTTCTGGTGGACCTTTTTATTATGATGAAATGTCCCTTTTATCCCTGGCAATACTCTGGGGTTGAAATCTACTTTGTCTGGTATTTATATGGCCACACTCACCTTCTTATGCTTGTTGTGCTCTACTTTTTTTAATCCTCTAACATTTAATTTTGTTTGTGTATTTATAAACTGACAGAAGTGATGACCACAAGACAAATGGCTGTAATCCCAAAAAAGAGATGAAATTAAAAATCTAATTAGTGTCCTCAGAGAAATTACAGAAATCTAAAATATATATATATACGTATATATATACGTATATATATATACATATATATACATATATATATACGTATATATATACACATATATATATACATATATATAACTATGAAAAAAGGGGCAACTTGAAAAATAGAAAGATATATTGAATAATCTAAAAGACAATTAATCTACCAGTATATATTGCAAAATGACAAAGACATATATAGATTACCTTGGCCATTTTTTTCCATGCAATGAGCAACCCTAAGTCCCAGTAGTTTACAGCAAACATGTATTTCTTGCTTATGTTAGATGAGGGATGCAGGGTGGCTATGAAAGTGTTTGGATCAGGAAAGCTTTTCCTAGATTCAAGTTTCTAGAAAATGGGAGAGAAAAAATCAGAGCCATAAGAAATCAATTCAGGAGACTTAATGTCAGACTAAGAAGACTTCAAGAAAATAAGGACAGGAAAAAAAGATGGAGGAAACGAAACCTGTTTTAAAAAAGAAATTTTGTAGAGCTGAAGAAAGACAGAAATTTCTAAGTTGAAATGGTCCACTATAGATAGCCAGCAGAATAAATGACCAGTCACCTGGCCAAAATCACTTCCTTCAGATCAAAAACCTATAAAACTCCAGAACACTGCAGATGGAGAGAAATATGCTAAAAGTTATCTCAAAGAAAAAAATCACCTATGAAGAATGAAAATCCAACTGGAACCAGGTTGATCAACAACACAAAAGAACTCTTTCAAAGTTATGAAGAAAAGTAATTTCAACCTAGAATTCTAAGACAGGTCAAACTATCAATAAAGGATAAGGGCTAACAATAAGATATTTCAGTTGAAGAAAAAGCCCATACAATTAACTTTTTTAATTGTATGGGTGGATATAAGATATATATTTTTTAAATAGTCTTACTAAAGTAATGAGTGCCAATAAGTGAAAATAGAAACAAAAATATTCTGTTCACTCTAAAATTCATAGGAATATACTTAATAAGAAAGAGAATCTGTATAAGGAAAGAATAAAATACTACTAAAGTACTTAAAACAAGATCTGAATATATTTTAAACACTATCACTTTTGGATGAGAAGAGTTAATATAAATCAGTAAGTACCTTAAAATTAATATATAAATGTAATGCAATTAACACTGAAGGAAGATTGACCCAACCAGCTATCAGAACATATCATAAAGCCATTTTAATCACATCAGGATGACAGTGGCATAGGAATAGAGAATAATCCCAGGATATGCAAAAATTTAATATATGACGAATATAGTTGTTTAATTCAATGGAGATAAGGTAGCTTGTCTAACAAATTAAACTGGAAAAACTGGCTAAAATGATATACAAAAATATTTCAAGAATATCTAGGAAACTATACAATCAAGTTAAAAACAAGAGAAGCCTTTCATTCCAAATTGGACAGCCACAAGATATTTTTAAAGGAAAAAAAAGACAAGGGTACTTGTCTATATAAAGATGTTTTTAAAAATCTGTGTATGGCAAAAGACAAGATAAACAAACAATTGACAAATGATTGGGAAATTTTCTAATGCAGAGGTAATATTTATCATATACAAATAACGCATAAACTGACAAGAAAAAGAAAATTCCAGTACAAAAATAGGCAAAGGGCCTGAATAGATATTTCACTGAAAAGTAAATCCAAATGGCAAAAATAAATTATAAAAGTTCTTAAATTTTCTAATATCCAGGAAAATGTAGATTAAGTACATTTTATACCCTCATCTAACAAAAATTAAAAACTGCTACAATACTTATTTTTGGTGACAATATGAGAGAGAACTCAAACTTTGTTATATCACTGCTGTTATAGGAAATGTTACCATTTTTTGGAAAGCAAGTTGATAACATTTGGTAAGATTAGAAATTCATATATCCTATGCCCAGAAATACCACTCCTGGAATGGTCTTAGTACCACAAATGCATAACGATATGTGTAGGAAGATGTTTTCTGCAGTTTTGTCTGTAGTGACAAAAATAGAAATTGAACACCATTAGTAAGGGAGTAACTGAATAAGCAAGCTATGATGTATTTATCTGATGGAATAGTACGCAGCAATCAAGAAGAAAGAAAGCAAACTATCCTAACTGATTTGGAGAATTTTTATAAACCAGTATAGAGGTGATACTGGTGTGCCTGGAGTGAATTATGTGGCTAGAGAAACAAGGCTGGAGAAACAGGTTCCAATGGGAAAACAAGGCTTCCCCATGCCATGCTAAATGAGTTAGGAGACTCTACGAACCATATAAAAGGACAATCAAAGGTAAGCTTTACAAAAATCTATGCTATCCTGGGGCGCCTGGGTGGCACAGCGGTTAAGCGTCTGCCTTCGGCTCAGGGCGTGATCCCGGCGTTATGGGATCGAGCCCCACATCAGGCTCCTCCGCTGTGAGCCTGCTTCTTCCTCTCCCACTCCCCCTGCTTGTGTTCCCTCTCTCGCTGGCTGTCTCTATCCTGTCGAATAAATAAATAAAATCTTCAAAAAAGATTTATTTCCTAATTAATATAAGGCAACTCTGACTTCCCTCTCTACCTTCCAACTCGTTCTTTTTGTCATCTTCACTTCTTTTCTAGATTTCCCTAAGAACAGGATCCTACCGTAGAAAAATAAACACATAAGAGATGAGGGACAACTGGTGTCACAGCTAAGTGATTATTGTACTGAGATCCCTAAAATAAAATGTGACCAAATCAGCATGTATGCTCTAGAAGAAACTGTTTTCTAAATATGCTACACTGTTCTTTTGGTAATTTGATTGTGGTGACAGGTCAGTCAGGCTATAATTGGTTTTAATTAGCCTCCCTACCGCTGCAATATTCTTTACCTACATGCAAACTGTCAAAAAGCAGGAAGAAGGGAGGGTGAGAGAGGGGAGCGAGGGAGGGAGGGAGGTTGGTTCATTTTCCACCTTTTTTGAAATGCCAGAGAGATTGTTTTCAACCTGTCTTACAAGCAAATGCCCCACTCTCCAGTATAAATGAGGGGAAATATGTCACCATGACAGCTCTTAGAAAGAAATGGCTGATGCTTTAGCAGCAGACAATGAACTCAATTCTGTCTTTCGTAGAACAATGTGTGGTTTCCAGGGTCCAGGGAGGAGAAAAATCTCTATATCCCCTCCCCAGTTCCTCCTAGCAAAATACTATTTGAAGGAGTTGTCAGAAACTAAGGGAAGTTCACACAAATCAAAAAATACATTTAAAGATGCACATGTTTGGCATTACTAGGCATAAAGGGACTGTGTCTGCATAGGCTGTCATGTATTTCACATAACAGCAGTGGTAGGACAATTTCTGACTAACTATAAAGAGTCCTGTACATATTTAAATTTTATCTAAAATGCAATATAATTTTTAAAATGTGAGTCTATTCAATCATACCGAGTCATTTCAGGAACTTCTACCTCTGAGAAATCACTGTTGCTCCCAGGAGAGCCTGCATCAGAAGTTGCCTGGGAAGCTGACCTCTAAGGTCCATTCAATCACTGAGATTCAAGGATATTACATTTTTTAAAATGATGACAGGGATCAATCAAGATCATCCTGGGACCAGCTTACTCCAGGCTATACAGCTCTATCTTCCTTTCTCCCACACAACTATTCAGCACGTGGTCATAGCTCATTCAGCCCAACTACAGACGGCAAGCAGATACACTCATGGCCACTCGAATCCCTCACTCGCCCTTAGCTTCCAGTAAAAGACAAGACAGGTAACAGGTGTGAATGCATGGAGTTGGCAGCCTCTACTATTCCCTCACCCCTGCCCCTCATCCAGAGAACCCCTGGCTAAGCAGACTGGTACATCCAGACCCTCATCCTTAATGTAACTAGTGGCCTTCAGGGACAAAAGAGAGGTCAACTTCATTTAGTCCAGTGAGCCTTTGGATACTAAATATAAAACATACACTTATGAACTTCCCAGGGGTAGTGAGTTGAGGTAGCCTGTTTCACCTTTAGCAAAACTAATTGTCTCAGTGGTCTTCCTTTATGTGCAGTGGAACTCTGCCACTCTATTCAATACTTATTGAAAAACTTTCACACAAATCCATTCAACACCAAGCTTCTCAATCCTTTGAGACCTCCTCAACTACTTCCATTAATTCCACTTCTACCCCTTGGGGTAATAGCAAGTCAGACTAATCCTTCTTCCACAGGACAGCACTGTATAATTTTATGTATCTTCCCCAGTACCCACAAACACACACCAAGTGTCTCCTCTCAGCAAACATCTCAGTTCCCTGAAAAGTCCTCTTTATCAATGGCTTTAAATTGCTTCATCATCCTTGAGACTCTCTCATGAATATTCTCAAGATCATCCATGTTACTGTTCAGCTGGGGCATCCAAAACTGAGTGCACTACTACGGAAGTGGACTGAGCAGCTCAGGGTAGAGAGAAACATCTTGTTCATATTCAATGTTATGTCTCCAATAGTACTAACAAAGGTCACTTTAGCTTTGTAAAAACTATGTCACACTGCAGGGTTTGTGTTTTATAGGTACCAGGAAATTATAGCTCCTTGATCCTACACTGTGCAGATAAATTGGGGAACTTACATGCATGACCCTATATTTATCTCAGTTCTATTTAATCTTCCTAGATGTGGCCTGTCTTAGATTCCTCTGAATCTAACCCCTCCAGATCATATTCACAACCAAGAACCCCTTCCACAAACTACCATCCAGATCAGCTAGTCAATCTTAAAGCTGAATTCACAGCCTCTTAACAAAGTACCTGTTGCTGCAGACATTTTGAATAGATGACCTTTCTTTTCAGTGCATTCCTCTTCCCCTCTTCCTTGTCTCAGTGAATGGCATCACCACTATCTCTTCAGTTTTCTAAGTTAATAATCTAAGAGAAATCTTTGGCTCCCTCTCTCCCTACATCCTGTTAGTCCAAGTCTTATTGAAGCCACCTCCTAGAGATCAGTAAGATCTATCAATTTGGCCTCATTCTCATTGCCACTCCCCTTTGCAGACAGAAGTCTTCCCATTGCCAAATACTGAATCAGCCACTTTCTCCCTTTCTTCTATGTGCCCACTACAGTTCAAATCTCACCATTTCTCTCCCCTGTGTAAAATCCTCTCATGGCCCCTTACTGACCTAAATCACTACAGTGTTCATCAGGCCCTTGATTTCTTCTCCAACCTCAACCATCACTATTTGTACACCTCAGAATTCTGTGCTCTTCCCAGCTTTTACCTCAGGAATATATGCCTGTGCTGTCTCTGCTGCTTTGAAAATTCTCTGCCCCGACCTCTTCAGACAAACATCAGCACTCCCCTTGAGTCTTTTTCTGTAAGAAGCTTCCATTGGCTGCACTCTCAAGAAAGGTACAAATGATCTCTTCACATGCTCCACTGGCAGATCTGCCTCATGCTATGCTAACTGTTTATAATCCCTCCAACTTCTTGTCTCCACAGTCACATCTCCTATGACTATGTTTCACCTTCTTCACTCTTATAAGGACCCTTATGATTACAATGGGCGCACCTGGATGATTCAGAATAATCTCTCCATCTCACAATCTTTAGTCTCATCTGTAAAGTCCTTTTTACCATGTAAGATAACATATTCACAGCTTCTGGAGTTTAGGACACGGACATCTTTGGGAGTGGGGGAACAGGTCATTATTCGGCCTACCACATAAGGTGAGAGTTAAGAAGCAGAGGGGGAAGAGAATTCTAGGCTAATGGAACAGCATGTGCAAAGGCTCTGATATGAGAAGGAGCACAGTGCACTGAGCTCCTGAAAGAAGGCAACGTGCGTAGAACTCAGACAGGAAAAGAGAGATGTAAGATAAGAAGGGAGATGTAAAAACAGGCAGGTGGTACAGATGCATGTTAGTCTACAGAGACATGTTAGTCACGCTGAGAATACTGACTCCAGTTCTAACAGCAGTGGGAACCCACTGGAGGCCATCAAGCATTCAGAGTGATATCATCAGATTTACATGTTTTTAGGAGGTCACTCTGGCTTCATTGTGAAGAATAGATTGGAGGTACCAAGGATGGAAGTGGAAAGAAATTTTATTACATTCCTGGAAAACATATTAGAACGTATTCTCATGATTCTCAGCAACTCATGTGACCTGCAATATTATTATCAATAATACCACTATTTGATAACAAAATTTCCTGACATTTACCATTGCTTGCCTTGAACAAATACTTTTTCAATATTCACGAGCACTCTGCCATAGAAATTACTAAGCCTTTAGGTAAATAAGAAGACTAAGGCCCAAAATGTTAACTGTCTTGCCCAAGTGGTTCATCCAAACAGAAGCCAAGCCAATACTGGACCCAAGACTCCTGACTCCCAGTCCAATGCCTCTGTACCTCGATTAGCATCTTTCCCCCCTAAAAACAAACATTTTAACAAGTCCAATATGTTTTCATTATGACTTTATAAACTGGGTCTCTCTTACTTGTCTATTTTCTAGCCATGAAAGCAGGTAATAGTGCATTACTAACCTGATCTGGTGATAAGAGTTGACCATCACTACCTTCACCATATCACTTTAGGACATTCCTCAACAACATGGGTCAACTTACATCCCATACTCATTGATTGAAGGGAGAAAAGAAATTCCTCAGAGCTGGTGTTTCATTTACAGTTTGGAAAATGGTGACAGCTCTCTGCTTATAAGTCAGACAGTTTGGAAAACAATTAGTCTCTGAGCTTTTTGCCTTGTCTTTCCCCCAGCAGGCTCCTTGTTGCTCTCCGCTCAGCATAACAGACCATTAAACATGTTGGGTCTAATGTAATGACTCATGTAGCATGTTCGCTCCTTCCCATCACATTAATCACCAGTTTCTGTAATATCCTGTTTGTTAAAACCAAGCAATAATGCAAATCCTCATAACAGAAACCCTCAATTAAAGAGAATTTGTTTCCCCTGCACCTCAGCACAAAGAGAAAGAATCAGATGACAGTAAAACAAGTTAATGGACATTTTAAAGAAACATTTTAAATAAACACTTCCAGTTGCTGGCATGAGGCCAGGACACAGTGAATTGGGTGAGAAAACCAGGAAAGACAAAAATCCCAAATCCTGAGTCTCCCATTAAAGATGTAACCAGTTTCCTACCTATCACATTCACTAATTCATTAAATCCCTCAAGCTGAGTCAGGAGACAGTCCCAGGTGTTGAGGAGCTCCCACTCTAGTGGTGGGAAAAAAGCACCGCATTAGCCAGGGCACTGATTATAAAACAGGCTAATTTCTACCCACAATGACCTAAAAAACAAAAGAAATGGTTATGTCTTTGGAAAACCCAGTTGTTTCAGGCACTTCTGGATTCAGATTTTCAAATATCCAACAGAGTTCTGTCTCTCTTCATTAAAAATTCTGCTTTCTCCCATGTTAGTTTTTGTTAACTCAGTTTCTACACTTTTGGTGACAAAATCACCTCTAGGCACTCCAGGCTTAGAGTCTACTGGTTTGGAAAAAGTGTCTTTTCCAATAATGCCAGCAAAAGTACTGGGCCTGACTCGTCAGACTGCATCTTCTTCTGAAGCAGTCACTGTGGTCAAGGAGACAGCACTGCCAACGGGCCAGTTATCCCCACTCCTTGCTGAGCAGGGAGGGTGGTCGGCACCCCTTGAACCACATGAATAGAGAACATGAACCAAAAACTCAAGGCTCTTACTAAACACAAGAGAAATCGATGCTGGCCAGATACACACTACAGATGGCCTCTACAGCTATTTATGCACCAACATGCAATAGCGATTACAGGTGAGGGACGTGTGTGTAGAACATGGGAGGACATGGATGAGGAGAAGAGCTGCTTCTATCTCTGGGAGGGGAAATCAGGAACTATTCGTTAGGCCTGAACTGAGTATTAAAAGGTAACCAGGTGCTCGCTCCACCTTGAAAAGTAAAGGAAGTGGCTTTCCTGAGCAAAAGCACAGAGCCGTGAAAACAGGCAGGGCTGCTTGGGAAAAGGTAGGGAATTCCTCCACTTTCCCCCCTCCCCCTCTGAGCTGTCCCTGGGTCGTCACAGGTATGTCCACCTCTGCCCAGAGGTGTCTGCCTGCTCCAGGTCCTGAGCTGACACTCAGAGTAATATGATGTGTATTCAAAGGTCTCCTCTCCAACAGCCAGGGAGGCTGAGTGTGGTCAGGCTCCAGCAATAAAATCCAGAGCCACGGAAAGGAGGGCTAAACTCCGGGGCTGCCCTTTGTGACACCTTCACTGCCAAGTCCACAAGATGAACTTCCTGCCTGGCCTCTGCTTATTCCATGTCCAATCCCAATTTGTTGAGCTGCTGCTATGGGCCAGACCATGTGCTAGGCCACGGGCTTAGAAGGTCCCTTCTCTCACACAGGTTAATTTTAGCTGAACAGGGGCAGATGATAAACAACATAAACAAATAAATGCATACAGTCATATCAGAAAGTGCTAAGTGTTATAAGGAAAATACAGCAGTTGGGTAATAGAATGTGAACTAGGGAGGGAGCACTTAAATGAAGGAAGGGGTTTCTTTAGTTAGTGTGGTCAGGGATGGGCTGAGGAGCCAACTTTTGCAATGACTTAATGGCATGAGGCCACGCACAAACCTTGGGAAGAGCATCATCTCAGGCAGAAGAAGGAACACCAAGTTCAAAGGTTCTGGGGTGAAAGCAAGCTTTGGTCTGTCTGAGGGCTAGAAAGAGAATCTCTCTATAATAATCCTGCAACATCAGAGCTCAAGGCTGAACCCCAATCCTTACTAAGGCCCCCAAGCTTTTGCCGTCCCTTCCTCAAAAGCACAAATCCTTCCTCAATAGCAAACTCGATCATATATTAAGCATCTACTATATTGCAAGGACCTTGACAGAAAAATTTACTCACATTATTCACCAAATTCTCAGAATCCTGCAAGTTAAATACCATCATAATCAATTGAATCTCAGAGCTGTCTAAAAACCTACTCAGAGTCACACAGTGGAGAGGCGACTAGCTCAAGATTGAAACGGAGGTCTCAGAATCCAGAGCTTTCTCCCTGCTTCATCTCTGCTGGAATAAACTATCTCTATGCTGAATTAAGTGATGGAAAACATACTGCTAATTCTTCCCAAAAGTTAAATGTGGAGATCATTTACTCCCAAATCTTGACTCCTTCTAGTTGAAAACAGGAGAAAAGTATTAGAATATACGTGACACATCACATTAATAAAAGAAAGGATAAGAACCATATGATCATTGCAATAGATGGAGAAAAAGCGTTTGACCAAGCACAAGATCCATTCATGATAAAAGCCCTCAACAAAGTAGG
Organism: Ursus americanus; assembly: GCF_024610735.1. Lineage (NCBI taxonomy): Eukaryota > Metazoa > Chordata > Mammalia > Carnivora > Ursidae > Ursus > Ursus americanus. The sequence continues at coordinate 70,058,313 of NC_142134.1, forward strand.
TTTAGAGGGAACATACCTCAACATCATGAAGACTACATTTGAAAAACACACAGCTATTATCATCCTCAATGGGGAAAAACTGAGAGCTTTTCCTCTATGGTCAGGAAGAAGACAGGGATGTCCACTCTCACCACTGTTATTCAACATAGTACTGGAGGTCCTAGACACAGTAATTATACAACAAAAAGAAATAAAAGGCATCCAAATCAGCAACAAAGAAGTAAAACTTCCACTGTTTCCAGATAACATGATGTTCTATATAGAAAACCTGAAAGCGGGGCGCCTGGGTGGCACAGCAGTCAAGCGTCTGCCTTCGGCTCAGGGCGTGATCCCAGTGTTCTGGGATCGAGCCCCACATCAGGCTCCTCTGCTATGAGCCTGCTTCTTCCTCTCCCACTCCCCCTGCTTGTGTTCCCTCTCTCGCTGGCTGTCTCTATCCTGTCAAATAAATAAATAAAATCTTTAAAAAAAAAAAAAAAAAGAAAGAAAGAAAACCTGAAAGCCTCCACCAAAAAACTGCTAGTTACAAAATCAACATACAGAAATCTGTTGCATTTCTATACACCAATAATGAAGCAGCAGAAACAGAAATTAAGGAATCAATCCCATTTACAATTGCACCAAAAAATAAACCTAACTAAAAAGGTAAAAGACCTACACTCTGAAAACTGTAAAACACTGATGAAAGAAACTGAAGATGACACACAGAAATGGAAAAACATTCCGTGCTCATGGACTGGAAGAACAAATATTGTTAAAATATCTATACTACCCAAAGCAATCTACCTATTTAATGCAAACCCCACCAAAATACTACCAGCATTTTGCACAGAACCAGAACAAACAATCCTAAAATTGTATGGAACTACAAAAGACCCCAAATAGCCAAAGCAACCCTGAAAAAGAAAAGCAAAGCTGGAGGCATCACATTTCCGGACTTCAAGCTCTATTACAAAGCTGCGGTAATCAAGACAGTCTGATACAGAACAAAAACAGACACATAGATCAATGGATCAGAACAGAAAACACAGAAATGAACACATAACTACATGATCAATTAATCTTCAACAAAGCAAGAAAGAATATCCAAAGGGGAAAAGAAAGTCTCCTCAACAAATGGTGTTGGGAAAACCAGACAGCATTAGGCAAAAGAATGAAACTGGACCACTTTCTTATACCAAACAAAAATAAATTCAAAATGGATTAAAGACCTAAATGTGAAACCTGAAACCATAAAAATCCTAGAGGAAACACAGGCAGCAACCTCTTTGACATTGGCCACAGCAACTTCTTTCTAGATATATCTCCAGAAGCAAGGGGAAACAAAAGCAAAGTTAAATTATTGGAACTTCATCAAAATAAAAAGCTTCTGTACAGTGAAGGAAACAATCAACAAAACTAAAAGGCAACCTATGGAATGAGAGAAGATATTTCAAATGACCTATCTGATAAAAAGTTAGTATCCAAAATATATAAAGAACTTATAAAACTCAACACCCAAAAAATTAATAATCCAATTTAAAAATGGGCATGAATAAACATTTCTCCAAAAAAGACATACCAAATGGCCAACAGACACATGGAAAGATGCTCAACATCAATGATCATTAGGGAAATACAAATTGAAACTTCGAAGAGATTTCACCTCACACCTGTCAGAATGGCTAAAATCAACAACATAAGAAACAACAGGTGTTGGCAAGAATGTGGAGAAAGGGGAACCCTCTTACACTGTTGATGGGAATGCAAACTGGTGCAGCCACTCTGGAAAACACTACAGAGGTTCCTCAAACAGTTAAATATAGAACTACCCTATAATCCAGCTTGCACTATCAGGCATTCACCCAAAGAATATAAAAATACTAATTCAAAGGGATATATGCACCCTGATGTTTACAGCAGCATTATCTACAATATCCAAATTACGGAACCAGCCCAAGTGTCCATCAACTGATGAATGGATAAAGAAGAGGCCGTGTATATATACAATGGAATACTACTGAGCCATCAAAAAGAATGAAATCCTGCCATTTGCAACAACATGGATGGAGCTAGAGGGTATCATGCTAAGCAAAATAAGTTAGAGAAGAGAAATACCATATGATTTCGGTCATACGTGGAATTTAAGAAACAAAACAAGTGAGCAAAGGGAAAAAAGCAAGTGAGGCAAACCAAGAAACAGACTCTTAACTATCAAGAACAAGCTGATGGTTACCAGAGGGGAGGTGGGTAGAGGAATGGGTTAAGTAGGTGATGGGAATCAAGGAGTGCACTTGTTGTGATGAGCACCAGGTGTTGTATGGAAGTGCTGAATCACTATATTGTACACCCAAATCTGTATGGTAACTAACTGGAATTTAAATAAAACCTTAAAAAAAAAAAAGAAAGAAAGAAAATGTAGTGAATACCTAAGGTTATACAGTTTCAGGCCTTTGTCAAAAGCAAGAATCAAAAAACAAAAGGCTAGTCAAGGAGCTCATAATTTGTCTATAGCAGCATTTTTAATGTGTTTTAAAATGGCATATATCTCTAAAGAACATCCATGGCAGATGAGGGGAAACAGAAAGTCAGATAAGTTTTAGAAATTCTGCATGTACTCTTGAAGAGTCACAGTTACACTTAGCATATTAATAACTATAAGTCCTGCAATAAAGAAATCTTTCACTTTGCTTAATCCAACATTGCCCCAATGTATCTAACCCCAGAACTCCTCTTTCAAAACCATGTAGACATATTCCCCGAACCACTATTTCTTAGAATCCACTGGGTAAAATGTTGGTCTACAAGAAGTTAGACAAATAATCTTTCTCCTGTATCACTCTGGTAGCTTATTTACAGTAGCAGCCCTGATCTGTTCACACCTCACTATATCTCTGTCCTTGGTAGCTCCCTCTACACACACACACACACACACACACACACACACACACACACACACTCATTCCGAGCCTGACCATGGGACTTGCTCTGCCCATTAGGACAATCAAATACATGATTAAGGAAGAGACCTGAAAACTGCTTATGTCCTGGAACCTGCCCTCTCTGATGCCCTCGGGCACACTGCACCATCATGTGAAGATGACTCCTAGAATATGTGGAAAGCACATAGAGCAGAGACCACCCATTATACCTTAGGTCTCTCCTGGACCAACCAGCTCCCAACTAACCTTTTAACCAACCAATGACACATGCGTGACCTCCAATTTGCATCACCCAGCTGAGCGCAGTCCAAATTGCCAAGTGACACAATTGTGAGTTAAAGAAATGGTTGCCATTTTAAAACACTAAATATTGAGATGGTTTATTATAAAGCAAGAGCTAACTGATATACCCACTAACTGAACAGTGTTGCACTGTGCTCTAAAAAAAAAAAACCTGGAAAATGGAAAAGCTCTGGAAAATGAAGACCTCTTGGTTTCTATATTTACTTCTCTTTTAGGCCACAATATTATCACCTGTAATAATGAGATTTTTGTTTTAAAACCCATTTTAAAAAAGAAATCCAAAGGTTCTTAATCACAGATCCCTTTCAAATAGAGGTAAATGCACCTGAATCTTAAATGTTTAATTAGTGACATATTCAGGAATTACCTTGGAAGCTCAGAAAGGTATTTACCTCGATCACACAGCATCATCCCTTCATGAACTAATATACCTCCCTTTGTCAAAACAAACATGGGCTCCAATTATCATAAACCAAGTAAGCGCATTACAATTTTTAAGAGGCTTCTAGCCCTCAAAGATTATTTTGATCCAGGGAACCTTAAAATTAATAAACTGTGAAAGGTGTACCTTCAGTCCTTGTTGGATGAAAATGAACATTAATACCCTGCTGATGAGTCATTAACACATCTCAACAGTAAGAAATAAAACAACACTGTTACTTTCACGAGGAGAGGCCCAGTTAATTAAGTTGATAGCGAAGGTCAGAATGCTGGAACTTGGGTTTATGAGGAACCACAAACCTGATAAGTTTATTAAATAATTATATTTCCACTGGCCACAGGAAAATTTTTAAAATGATAACAAAAATTGCAAAGGGGGAGTTTACAGGGAAGAGAGAAGAAATATCAGCTCAGAAAGTCATCCCAGACATGTCTTCCTTTCCAGTACACACCATGAAAACATAATTCTCAACTCATTAGGGAAGCAAAGGTATGAGTGGAAGAAATGCTAATTATGCATTAGCTCAGTTAGCTAAATTCAGATGGGGTAATATCACATGGACTGATAGAATAAGCCATAAAATTTTAAATTCCAGGCAGACTACTGCAAATGGCTTTTAAAGAAGCAAGCTAGTTCCCATTCTCCAGGAACCACAAACTGAAAGCTGGGAATTATATACATGAGCAGAATGGCAAAATTCACTCTAGAGAAGTTGATAATCAGTGAATGAAATCTACAGAAATTAAGGGTAAAGGTCCTCTCTATGGCAATGTCTAGGAATGTCCTTATTATAATATACAACTAATGCTGGGGTTAGAAGAGCATAAAGTTAATGGAAACTGGGAATTCAACTTAAGGAGACCAAAAAGTTAACTATCAGGTATTCACAGACATTAAAGCAATCATTTTCCTTTGTTATAAACAGGACAATTTATCCATGCTACTGTTGATGGGCATGTGGGTGGTTTCCATTTTGTTGTATTATAAGGAGTGCTGCTATAAACTATCTTATATGTATCCCCTGGTGCACAGGTTATTTTAGGGCTGTAGTTCTCATTAAAATCACCTAAGGAATTTTCACTAGACACTGATACCCTGGCCCCATCACAGACCAACTAAATAACTGATTCAAAACATAGGGGCGGAGGTGGGGAGGTAGGAGAAGTGAGGGTTGGTAGGGGAGTAAGAAGGTAGGATGCCAAGCATTTTTTTCCAACATATAATTTGTAAATATTCAAATTCCACCCACCAATTGTCCCAAAATGTATTTTATACTTATTTTCTTTTATTTTCCAGTTGAAGACCTTGTTTAGATCTACACCTTGTATTTAATCATTATGCCTCTGTGATCTCTCTTAATCTAGAACATTCTCTCTGCCTTTTCTCATGATATTGACTTTTTAAAGAGACCAGACCAATAATCTTATAGAATGTCCCACATTCTGGATTGTTTCCTTACAGTGTCATTTATCTTGATCCTCTATCTTCTACATTTCTTGTACACTGGAAGTTAGATATAGAAATTTGATTACGTTCAATTTAATAAACCTTTTCAGTAAGAATACTTCCTAGGTGATGCTATGAATGCTTATTGTATCACATCAGAAGACCCGTGATGTCAGGGTGCCCCCACTTAGTGGTACCAAGTTTGGTCACTTGGTTAATGAGGTAATTACTCGGTCTCTGCAAAATTACTTTTTCTTCATCAAAATTAAGATGAATGGCCTCACTGGTTCTAGATACCTTTGGACAGCAATGGTTCTCCAACTTGTCTTTCACACGTGTCTCCCATTTCAGTGGACAAAGTTGTGGCATTTGGAGTCATTCAGAAACTGTGAGAAAACAATGATAATCACCAGGCACTTTCCTTCTTCCCTTAAGAGCCTAAATAGGAACTCCATTATAGAATTTACTAAGTATCTACACTGTTTTGTACCCATTACCCTATATCTCATTTATTACTCACAGTAACTTCATGAGGTTATCATTACTCTTATGATTTTAAAAAGGGGAAACGGAGGCTCAGAGAGATCAAGTCAGAGGCTCCTAAGGTAAGTGCTAAGCTAGCACAATTCTAAAGCCTCTTTTCACTATCTGATTCTGCCTTTACCCTTGTAACCAGTATCATTTTTCCTGCAGGCCTGAAGCCCTGAATGAGGGAGACCAATCCATCTATCATTCCCTCTTGGTTGGAATCAAAATCTCCAACCACTTCCATAACCCTTTTGACACTGTTCTCATCTAGGATTAAGCCACATTGACTCCATTCCAGCAAACTGAGTTTTCTGCAGAAGAGTAAGCAACATTTCCTAGAGGAGCTACCTAAAACCACAAAGGTTAAGTGCATGACAGGAAGTCACACAATAAATCAAAGACAACAGCACTTTAAAAGCAGTGTGGGGCTTGTGCTGAAAAATGCAGCTCTCAGTGAAACTCAGCTCCTAAGGATACTGTGGAACTGGTACACATAAAGACAACACAAAGATCAATCAAAGAAGCATAACTGTGAATGGAGTGACACCTTAAAGAACAGGTTCAGAATACAAAAATTACCATGCCTAAAATCGACTAGGCAATTTTATACCAAGGCCTTCACCAGATTATCTCTAATCACTTTCACAACTCTAGGAGTTAAGTACTAAATGAATCCCCATTTTGCAGGTGGAAAAACCAAGAGTCAAATTGCTAGGCAAACTAGCTGAACTGGAATGTAAATCCAAACTCTCTGCTTACAGAAAGTTTGCATACACTGAACGATACCTCCTTACCTCTAAGAGTGTTATCTACAAAACTAATACAGAAATTCCATGCTAACAAAACCTCCCTCTACAACACTGAAAGCTAGTATCATAGCAGTGAAAATAGAAGCTCTACAGTCAACCCACCCAGGTTCAAGTCAACCTGTCCAGGTTTACATCCCAGCCTCTCCAATAAAATGAACTTGGGCAAGATTTTTAACCTTTCTTTATAGTAACAGCTCCTACCTCATAGGGTTGTTGGATTAATGTATACAAAGTACTTGGAAGAACACCTTTTAGTAAGTAGCCTGGAGATGTTAATGATTATTTTTGAACTGTTTCTTTCCATTTCCTCCACTGCCACTTCAGTTCTCCTTATTTATCACTTTAGTGATTATATTCTCTAAAACTCATACTTGTTCTTTTTGAGTCCGTTACCATCTTTAACAATAACTTGATTTATTCTTACTTGATTATTAAATCTTTTCACCCACTTCTCATTAGGTGCTCACAACAATCTTTGAGGACCTCAGAGATTATTATCTGCTCTTGTTGATGAAGAAATCTTTTTGGGGGGGTGAGGAGGAGCAGAGGGGGAGGGAGAGAGAGAATCTTAAGCAGGCTCCACGTGCAGTGGGGAGCCTGATGTGGGGCTCAATTTCACAACCCTGAGATCATGACCTGAGCCGAAATCAAGAGTTGGAGACCTAACCGACTGAGCCACCCAGGCACCAGATGAAGAAATCTAAATTCATAAAGACTAAATGACGTAAGGTTGTTCAAGTAGTGAATGCAATAGTTAGACCCAGCACTCAAGTACACTGTCTCCCAAGTTTAATATTCTTTTACTAATAGCACATTACTTGATGGTTGTCAGAGTTCAATCTTCCCAAAATACAGTTCATACTATGTCACATAGCATGAAACTCTTCAATGGCTCTCTACTGTTAAGTGGAATAAAATTCCTCACCCCACAAATATGGCTGAAGCCTACATTCCAGTTTTATCTCCTACAGACACCTTTACTCCAAATTTGACATCTCCTTTGCCCCAGTATAATCTCTTTCCATCTGGAATACCTTCTTTCTCCTCCCATATCACCACTTGTTAAAAACCACATCCATCTTTCAAATCCATCTCAACTGCCAAGAATTACATAAAGCTTTCACCCAATTCCCACAACTCAAGTGAACCATATTTCACCATTTTACCTATATCATTTACTACACTGTAAGATGTTTGAGGGCAGCTCTCATAACTTGTAACAGCAAGCCTGGCATATAGCACGCACTCAACAAATACTTGTTGAATTAAATTAGATCTACGCTCCATCAAATTCAAGACCAAAGTAAAGAGTTATAAGGAAGGAGCAAAGCCCTGACTTGTATATGCTTAGGGAGATTTGGAACTGCCTCAACTATCACTTCAGTTATGGCCCTAGTGCCTCTTGCATTTGCCTTGTACTTTATATCTCCACTACCACTCTAGTTCAGGGTCTGGTTCCTTCTCTCCCCACAGCTTTAATTTTCCAATTGGTATGTCTACCTACTATCTCTCCCCTTTCCCATCCATCCTTCCAAGGCTTCCAGGTTAATCTTCCGATAGTCCATCTCTAATTATTCAATCAAACAGTTTCATTAACATCATGAAACACTAGTTAAGATCTCCTCCAGTACAGTCAATACCACAGGAGAATTTGCCGGTGAAAAAGGCTGCCAATACCCTCCAGGTGTAAGACCCAGTACTGCACCAGCCACTATGGGATATCTAAAATATAACTGAATGAGAAGTGAGAGTAGGAAGTCATAGGTAAGGCAGACAGAAGGAAGGCTACAAAGAGAGACCAGAGCACCACTTCAAACAACTAGGCTTGCCGTGTTATTCTAGGAAAAAGCATTGTCCCACTAACTCAAGAAGTGGCTAGCAGTCTGGCCTTTGTTCAAAGCAGCCACCAATCATCTTGACAGCAGCAGTCATAAGGAACTCTTGAACATCATGGCGTTAACCCTCTGGTGGTACTGTAACTGACTCTTTGTTTCCCAGACTACTCCCCAAAGGAAGTCAGGTTATCACACTGAAGCTGCACAACTCAGGTGGGTAGAGAATGTGATGCAGTGGAATGAACCCCAGCTTTAGACACAAGCCTGGGTTTGCATCCTGAAATACCATTCTGTAATTATATCATCTCAAGCAAGTTACTTAGCCTCAGCTCTGACATCTTTAAAACAGGGATACAAATATCCCCATAACTGGGTTGTTTTAAGGATGGTGGGAGGTAACACATATAATGTGCCTGACACATACGTTTATTAAATAAATACAAATGGGCCTAAAGGACAAAAAGAATAGGCAAGACTTCCTACCTGGGTCAGCCATAAATTTGCAGAACTCTGAGTTTCGAGAAAAAGAATCAGGACAATTCTGTGGGCCCTCTTGATCCTGTAGGCATGCATTCAATCAATAATCATCAGCTGAATCCCACTCTGGACTAGGCATAAAGAACCTTGGTTTTACAAAAAATAAGATTTGGTCTCTCCCTAGTGTTGCTCAAAAGTTAAGTAAGAAAGACAGAAACAAAAGCAAATAATCATGGTGTTACAAGTGCTATAAGCTACGGGCACACAAAGGAAGGGGGTGTAAACTGTCTAGAAAGAGAAGATTTACCTAAAGAGGTGATGTTAGAATTAATGTTAATGAATGAATGGCTGATACCAGGTTTCTCACAGGGAGAGAACTATCTGATTAGGAACATGTTCTGATAAAGCTTGCCTCCAGAAGAATAGACCTTGAGAGAAAGAGATGGAAAGAGACACTAAGGGAATGCTAGTCTTCTCTGCCTTAGAAACAGACAGAAATTTAACTGGTAGAGAAAATCAGAGAACAGAGAGCAGAACAACATGAATAGCAACTGGACTTTGTGAAGGAACCAATGAGAAATCCCTATAGCTAAACTTGCCAAAGTACTGAATATAGCCCATTTTGATTTTTTTGTATTACTACAGACTAAAGTCTCTTCTCTTCTCCAAATTGCCATCAATTTCAAGCACAAATGTCTTAAAATTTAGAGAAAATCCATTGAAAGAGAACAAAAATAAATTCATACACAATGTGTCACAAAAGAGAAGAGAAAGACCACCATGGAATGTGAGACAAAAGTAATACAGAGTTCAGCTGAGGAAAGAGGTCAGAGCCAAAGGCACTATAAAGACCCCATGGGAGAGAAGGGGACTTCCTAGGGAACACAAAAACAGGGCAGCAGTCACTTGGATCTAAATCTCAAAGGGCAGAATGACCTCCCTGCAGGGAGAGGAAGAGCACAAAAGAAGAGTAATTCCACAACACAGGAACATGGTGGTAATGAGAGAGCCAAAGAAGATGAGTAGGAAGAGCATAAAAGACAAGGAGAATGTGGAGCTCCCCCCCCCCCCCCACACACACACACACTTGACTGGCCTTTTTTGAGACTATTCATTTTGTCAGGACAAGAATTCTACCTTTGGGGGTCAGTCTAGGATGCTGTTTCTATGGTTCCATCTCTGCACTCTCCCAGGACCCTTCTTCTGTGCTTCTACCACAGAGTTGATGGCACTCTACCTTGTACAGAGTTACTCATGTTCAGACATCATGTTCAGGAGCAGGGCTTACTCATCTTTGTATTGCCAACACGTAGCATAATACACATGGTAGCCATTACACAAATACTTGGTGACTGACTTTCACAAATACTCTCCTGAACTCAACTTCTGAAGACACCATTGCAATTAAATATCTTGGTTTTCTATTCCAACCTACAATGTTATTCATAATAATGGTTTTCATTTATAAATTCTCACTATACACCAGGAATCTTACTAGATGCTTTAAGCATATTATTTATTCTTTCAGAATAAGAAAACGTGCCATTTTACCGAACCTATAGTAGCACCTGGTATATAGGAAGTGAACTCAAGAAATGTTTCTTGAATTAATGTATGAAGGAAAGAAAGAAGAATGGGAGGCCCAGAGAGATAAAGGAGCCTGCTTTAGGTCACTCTGGTTGTTAGTGACAAGGCAAAACAAATGCCCCCAGATTCCCTGTCAACCTAGCATTCGTCACATTATAAAATAACCATGTTAGACAGAATGATCTTGAATGTTCCTTTCTGCTTATAGTAGGCTGAATAATGGTCCCCCAAAGATGTCAATGTCTGAATCATAAGACGTGTGAACATGTTACTTTAAATGGTAAAGAGTCTTTGGAGATGTGATTAAGTTAAGGATTTTAAGATGAGACATTATCCTAGATTATCCAGGTAGATTCAGTAATAGAAAAAAAAAAAAGTGTCCTTATAAAAGGGAGACAGACTAAGATTTGTGTCAAAGTGATATGGAATGAGAAAATGTGAACCAGCCTTTGCTAGCATTGAAAACAGAGGAAGAGGCCAGGGCCCAAGAAATGCAGGCAGCCTCCAGAAGCTGGAAACAGCAGGAAACAGATTGCCTCAGAGTCTCCAGAAGGACTGTAGGCCTGTCAACACCTTGAATTTAACCCGGCAAAACTTATTTCAGACCTCTATCCCCCCCAGAACTGTGAGGTAATAAATCCATGTTGTTTAAAGCCACTAAATGTGTGGTAACTTGTTAAAACAGCAATAAGAAACTAATACACTGCTCTAATAATCTTAAATAATTGGTCATAAATGTCCACAAGTACTCTCTGAGTCTTAACTCACTCCAGAGTTTTCTGCCCGAAGTTTCATGTCATGGTAGAAACATGGACTTACATTCATTATTGAACTAATAATATGTAATGTCCTCTTCTCCAGGAATCTTGAAGGCTCTCCTGGGAGAAGATATTCTGCTGCCGTCCAATTTCTATTATTGCTACTAAGAAACGGCTCTCATTCTAATGTTTCCTTTATGAGGACTCTGATTTTTCTCTCTGGTTACCTTTCAGATAATTTTTTTCTCTGGCATTCTACAATTGCATTATGAAAGACTGAGTCTTATTTAACCTGAGATTTTTTGTATTTTCTGAATCTGACGATTCATGTCTTCCAAGTCTGGAACCTTTATCTCTTCAGTATGACCTCTTTCCAATTCTCTCTACCTTGAAATCCTATTAGACATATACTGTATTCTCTCATTTTGTCCTTTTTGATAGTGGTTTCAGAAAAGAGAACTATGGATAATCCAAAAAAAAACCCACAGAAGTCTTGGAGATATGTTCCCAAGACCAATCTCTAGACTAAAAGATAGAGGTATCTAATACCAATGAAATACTTGAAGGGACAGCCAAAAATTTATCAATTTTTTAAGTATTTAGGCCTTTCAGTTAAATCAAATGAAGGGCCCACCATGGTATAGTTCTCTATAAAATTTTTAGGATAGAAATAGTCTTGGATCAATTTTTATTGTGCAATATTTCATACAGACAAAAAGCGCATATAAAATATACATTAATGTATAAAGTATAAATATAAAAGCCATCAGGTTAACTACAATCCTGTTTAAGAAACAGAACACTACCAACAGCTTTTTAGCCAACTATGGGTGCCACCCCAATCCAATTCCTACAGAAATACAAATTCCTATAACACCTCTACCAAAAATAAGCACCTCAATTTTATGTTTATAATTCCCTTTCACAAACATGCACATTACAAAACAATACACACACAGTAACTGTAAATGGAACCATTCTGTTTGTATTCTTCAGCATCTTCTTGCCTGTCTTGCTAGACTCTGTGAATTTTATCAGCTTCATGTATGCAGTTGTAGTTCATTTACTTTGCAGCTTTTCAGTATTCCACTGCATAAGTAGATTAAAAGGTATTTATCCATTATCCTATTTATGGACTCCTATATAAATGTTTATAGTTTTATTTTTTACAAATAATACTGCTACATATACCTTTGTACCTGTCTACTAGAGAAGTGCAAGAGTTTCCTGAGGGTTTATAATTAAGAGCAGACTTAGGGAGTCATGGGAAATTTGTTATATTAGTTATCTATTGCTATATAACAACGTCACCACAAACTTAGCAAAATAAAAAGACACACATTTATCATTTCACAGAGTTTCTTGCATCCGGAACCCCAATAGAGCTTAGCTAGATCCTTGGCTTCAAGAGTCTTTCACAAGGCTGCAGTCAAGAGATCAGCTAGGGTTAAGGTCTCCTTGGACTGTTCAAATGTGGAAGAATATGTTTCCAAGTTCATGTGCTTTTTTATGAGATTCAATTTCTTGTAGACTATTGGACCAATGGCCTCACTTCCTTGCTAGCTGTTCACCCTCAGCTGCTTGTAATGTGGGCTTCAGCACAGGGCGACTCACAATGTGGCAGCCTGCCTGCATCATCAAATCCAGCAAGAGAGAGCATCTGCTAGCAAGATGGAAGTCAGAATTTCATGTAACCTATTCACAAGAGTGACATCTCATCACTTTTGCCATATTCTATTGAAACATGTCACAGGTCCTGCCCACACTCAAGGGGAGAGAAGTTACACAAAAATGGCAATACCAAGAGGAAGGGATCTTTGGGAGCCATCATAGAGTCTCGTCTACCACATTTGTCTTAAACCACACAACATAATCCCAAATTGTTTTCCAAAGTGATAACTATAGCAATTTATACTCCCACCTACAATAACTAAAAATGCTTGGTGTTTTACATCCTCATCAATAATTGTTATTGTCACACATTTCTTATTGCCAACTGTTAGATATAAAATATGTCATCTAGTTATGGTTTTAACTTTCATTTCTCTGATTACTAATGAGGCTTAACATCTTTTCACAGATTTAAGAGTCGTTCTTGTTTCCTGTTCTGTGAAATTACACTTTCAGTCTCTTGCTCTTTTTTCTATTGTCTTACTTAACTCATTGCTTATGAGAAGTTCTTTTATTGTTTCTTAATATGGAGTCTAATACCTTGTCTATTTTACGTGTTAAAATATCCTTTCCCAATTTGTGGCTTCTAGTTCCACCTTTTCATGGTTTTATAATACTTTTATTTTAATTTTATGTCTGAATTTATCAATCTTTTACTTATTTTTTTTGTGTTTGGAATATTATGCAAGATGCTGAAGCTATAAAGATATTATGCTATAGTTTCTTACAAAGAAGTTCTAAAAATGTTTGCCTACAAATTTAAGTCCTAACCCATTTGGAACTTTTTGTGATGTAAAGAAGTCATCAATTGTTTTTCCATAGGAGGATCATTTGTCCCAGAAGCATTTATGGAGCAGTCTATCCTTGCCCCAGAATAGACTAATATGCTATCAATATATTAAGTTCCCCAAATATGTGAGTCTATATCAAAATTTGTTCTTATCTTTCATTGTGCTATTGCTCTAAATACCAATGTAATGCTATCTTGTACACTAAAGCTTTGCAATAATTATTGATATTAGGTAGGGCAAGCACCCGTCTGCATTTCCAAAACCATTCTCTCCTTTAGGATTGTCTTAGCTATCTCTAAATTTATTAAAACAAGCTTGTAGGAGTGCCTGGGTGGCTCAGTGAGTCAAGCATCCAACTCTTGATTTCGGTTCAAGTCACGATCTCAGGGTCATGTGATCGAACCCCACAACCACGCTGGGCATGGAGCCTGCTTAAGATTCTCTCTCTCTCCCCCTGCCCTCCCCCCATAACCACTCATGTACACTCTCTCTCTAAAATAAAAAAAAATAAAATAAAAAAAAGAAAGAAAAAGAAAAAATAAGCTTGTCAATTTACTGAAAAAAAAAACTGCTGGAGATTTTGATTGAAATTCCATTGAATTTTAGAGTAATATATAAAAATAATATTAAAAATTAATCTTTAGGGGTACTTGGGTGGCTCAGTCAGTTAAGCATCTGTCTTCAGCTCAGGTCATGATCCCAGGTCCTGGGTTTGAGTACCACATCAGGCTCCCTGCTTGGCAGGGAGCCTGCTTCTCCCTCTGCCTCTGTTGTTCCCCCTGCTTATGTACTCTCTCTCTCTGTCAAATAAACAGGTAAAATCTTTTTTTAAAAAAAATAGTCTTTATATAGTGTTTACTATGTGTGAGGCATTGTTTTAAGTGCTTTATAAGTACTAACTCATTTATTACAAGTACTACCTTATAATGCAGATACTATAGATGAGGAAACCAAGACCTAGAGAGAGGATGTACAGATTATATATGTAAAGATATGAAGACTACAAAACTACTAAGTTATAGGGCCAGGATTCAAACACAGGTATTCTTACTCCAGAAGCTTTTTTATATAACCTTTTGTTGATACTGCCTATATTAGTTTCCTAGGCTGCCATAAATGAAGTATCACAAACTATGTGACTTAGAACAACAGAAATATATTGTCTCCCAGTTCCAGAGGCTGGAAGCACAAGCCCAGTTATAACCCTAATGGCCAGGAGGAAAGCTGGGGCAGATCTCTTTAGAAGGATATCCTCCTTTTGCACACTCAGATGCTTCAGGGAATTCAGGGGAGGGGTATCAACCCAAAGATCCCCATTCCAAGTATCAGGGTCCTGTTCTGTCCTAACTGGGATCCTGACCTTGGTGTAGCACTCATGCCTTCATTGGAACTTTAACTACTTTTTGGAGCTCAAATACTCTTTAATTAAGTCATAAACCTGGTCCTCAGCTTTCTCTCACCTCCCATCACAATAGATGCAATCCTCTTTACTGGCTCCCAAAGAGGCCCTCAGGCTTTTACATTTGGCTTTCAACTGCCTGTTATTCATCTGCAGTCTTTTATTATCTTTTCCTAGAGCTTCAGTAGAGCATAGTAATAGCTATGTAATCCCACTGTGTTTTTACTTATCATTTCTACCATGTTTTACAAATACCTAATACTTCACACTAGCTAGTACACTGACTTATGGCAAAATACCCCAAATCACCACCAAAATTTTCATAACTGGACCACCACCTTTCGCCAGAGACTATCTGTGTTCTTCCTGCCACCAAGTGATGGGATCCTCACTGCCCACTGAGCAGTAAACAATACAACTCCAAAACCCCGTCTTATTGCCAGCTTTCTTGGCCTATTCCTGGTACGACCTGCTGAAGTTTGGGTTCTTCAAAAAGCTGATCCTGAAACTGAGGTTAGTGTTCAGAATATTTATTAGGAAGTGTTCTTGGAACCAAACAGAGGATCATAGGGGAAGAGAGGAAAAGATAAAACAAGACAAAATCAGAGAGGGAGACAAACCAAAAGAGACTCTTAATCATAGGGAAAAAACAGGGTTGCTGGTGGGGAGGGGGTGGGGTGGGGTAACTGGGTGATGGACATTAAGGAGGGCACGTGATGTGATGAGCACTGGATGTTATATAAGACTGATGAATCACTGACCTCTACTTCTGAAACTAATAATAGATTACATGTTAATAATTGACTTTAAATAAAAATAAATAAAAAATAATAAAATAAAGATAACTCCTTGGGGGGAAAAAGGAAGTGTTCTTGGGATTAACACCTGTGGAAGAGAGGGAGAGGGAGCAGAGGGGGGAAAGTTCATGTGCAATGCAAGCCCAGGAAATTCAGCTCAACCTGTGGGATGCTCTGAATCTGACCTGAGACATTAAAATTGCCTCACACTGAACCAAAATAACTGGACTTTATAGCCCAGCTCACTATAAGTGAGCTACCTGGGGATAAGGGACCCAGTGGTTCTCTGTAGCTGAGGTCCTCTGGAAAACAATAACAGCTGGAGGCTGTCCACTGATAGCACTCCAGGAAGCTGGAGCAAAAAGGACCTCCTTAAAGAAGGCTCTACGTGGCATGTGTCCATGTCCACCGAGCTGGTTCTTCAAAACATCTAATAAAACTGACCTTCATCTGACAAACATCACCCAAAGGTAAATAAGGTAAATGAGATCCAAAAAAATTAAGGATATTAGGAATGAAAATGGGACAAAAATAGAGTACTATGAACAAATTTATGCCAATACATTTGAAAACTATCACATATCAAAAATGACTCAAGAAAAAACAGAAATACTGAATAAATCTCTATTTTTAGGAAAGTGAGTTAGTAGTTAAAAATCCATCCCACAGGGGTGCCTGGGTGGCTCGGTAGTTAAGCGTCTGCCTTCGGCTCAGGGCGTGATCCCAGTGTTCTGGGATCGAGCCCCACATCAGGCTCCTCCGCTAAGAGCCTGCTTCTTCCTCTCCCACTCCCCCTGCTTGTGTTCCCTCTCTTGCTGGCCGTCTCTCTCTCTGTCAAATAAATAAATAAAATCTTTAAAAAAAAAAAAATCCATCCCACAAAAATCATTATGCCCAAAATAAGTTTTACCAAATGGTGAAATAATTCTGAAGTTAAACTCAGACAAGGAATAAGAAAAGACAGAACACTCCCCAACACATTTTTAAACTTTGAAATAATGTTTCATATGATCCAAATTAAGCAAACGTTAACTATATGTACATGAAAATACACAATATAGGTTTGTTTCAATATATATTAATATGTAATATATATGTTTACATATAACCTATACTGTATATAACTATATATTTTATACACATACATATTCTCATATATACACATACTACATAAAATATAGAAATCAAACATCCATAAGTTAACAATGATTATCTAAGAGTGGCAAAATAGTGAGTAACTTTTACTTTATTTTCATGGCTTTTGTATGTTACTAATTTCTATAATGATTGTGCACTATTTTAATCAGGAAAATTTATTATTTTTAGTAAAACTAAAAAATATATATCTCTACTCACCACAGACTCTTATTAACAGATTCAGTTAAAAGACTCGTGAAAATTTTGCTAAGTTCATTTGTTTTTGAGACAGATCTAATGGACACATGAACTACCCATTCATTTAGATTTTCTAAGTTCTACCTTCTATGACGGGAAAGCAAAACTCCTAGAGCATATTATCTCTTCCCTCTGACAAATCATTAAAAGAAGAATGATTTGGGGGCACCCGGGTGGCTCAGATGATTGAGTGTCTGACTCTGATTTTGGCTCAGGTCATGATCACATGGTCCTGAGAGCGAGCCCCACGTGCGGCTCTACGCTCAGCAGACAGTCTCCTTAAGATTCACTCTCTCTGCCTCTCCCCCTGCACGTGCATGCTCTCCCTCTATTCCTCCCTCTCTCTCTCAAATAAACAAATCTTTAAAAAAAAAAAAAGACTGATTTTTTTCTTATAATAATATTTTATTATATTATGTTAGTCACCATACAGTACATCCCTGGTTTTTGATGTAAAGTTCGACGATTCAGTAGTTGCGTATAACACCCAGTGCACCATGCAATACATGCCCTCCTTACTACCCATCACCAGCCTATCCCATTCCCCCACCCCTCCCCTCTGAAGCCCTCAGTTTGTTTCTCAGAGTCCATAGCCTCTCATGCTTCATTCACCCTTCTGATTCCCCCCCCTTTCTTTATCCCTTTCTTCTCCTACCGATCTTCCTAGTTCTTATATTCCATAGATGAGAGAAACCATATGATAATTGCCTTTTTCTGCTTGACTTATTTCACTTAGCATTATCTCCTCCAGTGCCGTCCATGTTGCAGCAAATGTTGAGAACTCGTTCTTTTTGATAGCCGAGTAATATTCCATTGTATATATGGACCACATCTTCTTAATCCAGTCATCTGTTGAAGGGCATCTTGGCTCCTTCCACGATTTAGCTATTGTGGACAATGCTGCTATGAACATTGGGGTGCATATGGCCCTTCTCTTCACTACGTCTGCAGCTTTGGGGTAAATACCCGGTAGTGCAATGGCTGGATCACAGGATAGCTCAATTTTTAACTTTTTAAGGAACCTCCACACTGTTTTCCAAAGTGGCTGTACCAACTTGCATTCCCACCAAAAATGTAGGAGGCATCGCCTTTCTCCACATCCTCTCCAACAATTGTTGTTTCTTGCCTTATCAATTTTTGCCATTCTAACTGGCGTAAGGTGGTATCTCAATGTGGTTTTGATTTGAATTTCCCTGATGGCTAATGATTTTGAACATTGAAATTAGGGAATCCATCCCATTTACAATAGCACCAAAAATCATATGTTATCTTGGAATTAACTTACCCAGAGACGTAAAGGATCTATATTCTAGAAACTACAAATCACTCTTGAAAGACATTGAGGAAGACACAAAAAGATGGAAAAATATTCCATGCTCATGGATCAGAAGAATTAACATAGTTAAAATGTCCATGCTACCCAGAGCAATCTACACTTTCAATGCTATCCCGATCAAAATACCGATGACATTTTTCAAAGAACTGGAACAAACAGCCCTTAAATTTGTGTGGAACCAGAAAAGGCCCCGAATCGCTAAGGAACTGTTGAAAAGGAAAAACAAAGCTGGGGGCATCACAATGCCGGATTTCGAGCTGTACTACAAAGCTGTGATCACAAAGACAGCATGGTACTGGCACAAAAACAGACATATAGACCAATGGAACAGAATAGAGAACCCAGAAATGGACCCTCGGCTCTTTGGGCAACTAATCTTTGATAAAGCAGGAAAAAACATCCAGTGGAAAAAAGACAGTCTCTTCAATAAATGGTGCTCGGAAAATTGGTCAGCTACATGCAAAAGAATGAAACTTGACCACTCTCTCACACCATACACAAGGATAAACTCTAAATGGATGAAAGACCTCGATGTGAGACAGGAATCCATCAAAATCCTAGAGGAGAGCATAGGCAGCAACCTCTAAGACATCGGCCACAGCAACCTTTTTCATGACACATCTCTAAAGGCAAGAGAAACAAAAGATAAAATGAACTTGTGGGACTTCATCAAGATAAAAAGCTTCTGCACAGCCAAGGAAACAGTCAAAAAAACTAAGAGGCAGCCCACAGAATGGGAGAATATATTTGCAAATGATACTACAGATAAAAGACTGGTATCCAAGATCTACAAAGAACTTCTCAAACTCAATACAAGAGAAACAAATAAACAAATCACAAAATGGGCAGAAGATATGAACAGACACTTTTCTAATGAAGAAATACAAATGGCTAACAGACACATGAAGAAGAAGAATGATTTTAAAATCAGTGGTATGAGTTTGGACAAGCTGCTTACACTCCCTGGTTTTCAGTTTCTTCAACAATAAAAGGAAGAAACTGGATTATAGGGGTCCTCGTGTTCTTTCTAGCTCTAAAATCCTATTATTCTCTAAATGCCTTCACTGGGTACACCACTGCCCTTACAGAAAGTCTGAACACAAATCTTCCATTTGAACATGGCTGTATTCTCCTATAAACCATAGTTGACGTGTATATACACTTAATCACTCAATGTCATGATCTAATTCCAGGAAAAACAATTTCCCTGAATGTGAAATATAAAACCCAAATATGCACAAGATAACCAGGGTTATCTAGGAGTGGTATAAATTTTTTACTCCCTACAAAATGCAAGGCTTCGGCAGAAGGGTAGTGAGAAAAAAATTAAGAAAATATATTACCTGTTCTCAAAAATATTGCAGCTTAGTAAATATTGACAAGTATATACATGTGCATAATGAAAATTGCAAAGTACAGAACAAAAAACACACTATTCTCTTGACATTTGAAAATCTGCACTTCGGTTTAACTATTCAAAAGCAAATTTGAAAGCCTGTATGTTGTGATGTGCCAAGATATTTTTATTGGGGAATTATCCAGAACACAGATATTAGACCTCTTTCACAGAATTACCTAAGCCAAACTGGCATTCTGGAAGCTTGTTTCAACAGATGTCAGTTGCCAGTATAATATAGCACATGCTATATCTTCAATAAAATTTAATGATCAAATTAAATATATTTATTTGTATATATTTTAATTGCTCCCTATGTAACAAAAGGACTGTATTTTCAAATTACAATTGACCCTTGAACAACACAGGTTTGAACTGCGTGGGTTCACTAATATGTGCTTTTTTTCAATAATATAGTACAGTAAACGTATTTTCTCTTCCTTATGATTTTCTTAGTAACATTTTCTTTTTTCTTTATAAGAATGCAGTATATAATACAGATAACATACAAAATATGTGTTAATTGTTTGTTATCAGTAAGGCTTCTGGTCAACAATAGGCTATTAGTAATTAAGTTTTTGGAGAGTTGAAAGTTATATGCCAATTTGGGCTGGGGGTGGACACAGGCTCAGTGCCCCTAATCCCTGTGTTGTTCAAGGGTCGACTGTATATTCTAACATGAGTCTGAATCTTCTCTCACTTTCTCTGGAATCTAATACAAAGCTGCCTGTTTCATAATTGACGTCTTTGGGAAAATAATAGGATTTATAGTGTACATTCATTTGTAATGTTACATAGTTAATAATAATAATGGCTGACATTTATTGAGTAATTACTATATCCTGAGCACATGTAAAAGCACAGGTTCTGGAGCAAATTGCCTGGGCTTCAATCCCTTTTCCACCTCTTAGTAACCACATATTATTTGTCTTTTCAAAAATTGAGTCATCTCTAATATGGCAATTAAAATAGTGTCCATTTCACAGGGTTTCAATGAATATTAAATAATTAAATAGAAGTAAAATTTAAAACAGTGCTTTGATATAAAATAACTACTCAATACTGGTAGCTATCTTTATTATTATCACCACTAATCCCCACGACAACCACATGAAAGATTCACTATCATGGTACTCATATATAGATAAGAAACAGGCACAGAAAAGTCAAAAACTGTCCCCCAAGACACAAGAACAGTCAATGGTGAAGCCAGGGTTTCAACATAGATAATTTAACTCCAGGAAACATAATCCTAATAATATAACCAACAAATATTTATTAAGCATCAAACATGCTCAAGGCTTAGGGTACCTGGATGGCTCAGTTGGTTAAGCATCTGTCTTTGGCCCAGGTCACGATCTCAGGGTCCTAGGATGGAGCCCTGTGTTGGGCTCCCTGCTCAGTGGGGTGTCCGCTTTTCCCTCTCCTTCTGCCCCTCCTTCCTGCTCATTCTCTCTCTCTCTCTCTCTAATAAATAAAATCTTTTTTTTAAAAAATGCTCCAGCCTTTGGTCTAGATGCTTGGTATACAATGAAAAACAAAACCATCAGGTTCTCTGTTCTAATGGAACTTAATCTTTTGTGTTGCCCACAGAAACTTAGCTGCACATGATGTCTAGGTTTGATGGTACCATCAGAACAATGCCTTAGGAGGAGCTTGAGGAGCTTGACCTGAGATGTTCATGGCAACTCAGAAATATCTGGGGCTGCAAGCTCCATGAAGACCCAATGGGCAAGAAGGCACATCCCTGCAACAATCCAGGGAACATAACCCTGGGCAAGGGCAACATCCTCTGGCAGGATCAGTCATCGCTCAGTGTCTACTTCTTCCTATATTTTGGGTCTCGTGTTTTCTCTGTTTCCCCAGACTCCGATCTGCAACTCCTCTCCTGCTTCAGATCACAGCACCTTCCAGTGACCTCCAAGTAATTAGATCTGGCTGCCACTCAAGATCCCACCTCGTGGCTGATGAACTAAGCATCACTCCCTCAATGCTTTCTAGGACTAACACTGCACACACTCTGGCTTCCCCTCTGCCCAGCTGGCCCTGAGCCACATATAACAATAGAACAAAGCCTCCCAGCTTCTAAACAATGCACCTAAAACTAAATTTTAGAACAAAGACTGAAAATCAACCCATAGCTGACTGAACAATAAGAAAATTTCTCAAAGTGATAATCCCAGCTTCTGCCTTCCTTCCCTCCACCCACACCCACCCCCCTCCACACACACACACACACACACACACACACACACACACACACACACACACACATATTACCTGGAAGCATAGCCAGGTTCTAACATGGCAGCCTGCCCATCTGCTCAACAGAACTGCCTGAAACAGAAAATAAATCCTCTGCTCATATGGTTGACAAGCTGGATGACTAATTGCAAAGAAGACCAGTAATTTATTGGAATAGAAATTGAGGTCATTTAGGCAGGATTTAAATACTTTTTCCTAGCCAATTTTTCAAACTGACTTAAAGAAATGTCGCTCTCTAACAAGTTGGAAGTACTTCAATGCCCTAATCTGACTCCATTCTGTTCTTTACTCAGGTTCTCTGTTCTCCTGCCATTTCTCCATACGTTAATTGAATATTGGATGTTTATACTACACATTACACAGCATTTTTTGCACTTGTATTAATTTCTCTTCATGATATACTATTTGAGAGGAAAAACAACTCGGTCAAAAAGAACAGGATTCAAAATCAGAAGCTATAAACTAACATCCCAGTTTATCACTTAGTAGCCACGCCCTTCAGTCAGTCACCTCTCTGCCCTCAATTGCACTGTCTGTAAAACTGGGTAGCACCTGCTCTACGCATTTCCCAGGAGTGTTATAAGGTCAAGTGAGATATGAAGATCACATCCATATAACCATGAAAATCACAAATCTCCAAATAATGGTTAGTTATTATAGAAGAGACATACTGATATTTTCCTATCCGAGGGCCACACACAAGAAATCATTGCATAAAATCAACTAAACACAGGAAATGTTTCTCTTTATTTATTCTGGGGTAAATACTTCTCTGAGCCTCAGTTTTCTCACAAATAATCCCACCATTGGGAGAAATGATAAATACAAAGGCAAAGAGGTTTGGCGGTCAGGGATGTCTTCCCTAAGGATGTGACATTTAGCCGAGCCAGGGAAAAAGCAGTAGGAATGGAGAGGTGTGGGAAGAGGGTTGTGGGAGGAGCAGCAAGCAGGTTGACACCCTCGCCCAGGCTAAGTGAACCCAAGTGGACCTGAAAACAAAGGGGGGCTATGGCAAGAGCAGACACTGGAGAGCCAGTCAGGCCTGCATCACACCAAAGCTCATAGGCCACATTAAGGATTTGGGACTTTACCCCAACATCAGTAGGAGACCTGCGTACACTACCAGAGGAAACTTCCTGAAGCACGACGGATCCTGTCACTACTTTGTGTAGGTACTTCCGGCGATGACATCCTCAGAACAAATTCTCAATGTTGCAACCTGGTTCTAAGGCTGCCATCTGCCAGAAGTCTCCCCAGTCCTCCCAAACACACAGGATTGCTGAGGGTTCTGAACTTGCCTACAACTCAGGAGCTTTCCTAGCATGCTTTCATGTTCTCCCTCATATTGTAATTTTTGGATATTTTTCTTCTTTCCTGTACCTGTGTCATAAGGTCTGTGAGCAGATGGGCCATGCCCCAGTCAGCTTTGTGGTCCATGTGCCTCATTCAGGACAGGGGTGAATGAATATTAAGGGAGGATATGCAAAATAAAAGCACAAAAAGTAACCTAATCGCTAAGCACAGAGTATTCCATTTTTAGCTCTTAATATGATAGTCACTGAAATAACCTCTATAAAAGTAAAATAGCATCTGAGGAATCATCATTTTTATCTGCAGGTAATTTCCAAAATATAATGCACCCAATAAGCATTTCACAGATTTTGGCTGTCACACAGCTATCACCTACAATGTGTTAGAAATCTAGCAAGTCCTTCCACAAACTAAGAAATACATTTTCTCTGGGAAAGATAGGGTGTTTTTAACTGTTCTTGGGGGGTTACTTAAGGAAATCTAAAGTACAAATAATCAAAGTTATATAAATTACATAAAACCTACCCTTACCATGTATTTTTCCCCCTGCAGTTGAGATATCTAATCAGTTAGCATTGGTTTTTCTTTTGAACTTTCAGATAGGTTAATCTTTCAAATCTTGATGTGCATATTCATTAAAGGCTCACCTATGGTTAAAAAATTAATTCTCTTGTCTTAGTTTCATATATTAGTAGGAACACAGAGGCCTAGTAACTGCCTAGTTAGGACCACATTCTGTAAGTAAGACTCTAGGCTTTTCCATAGCATGCTAACATACATACTAGAAAAAAAGACTTTGCAGGCCCTGTGTGAAGGTAAAACATTCTATGTTTAATAACATGGAAGCACCATGTAAGATTTTTTTTTTAACTAAAGAATTAGCTTGCAAATTCAGGACAGAAAAATGCTTACCTATAGTAATATTAAGTTTACAGGTACATGTAGAATTTGGTAAAACACGATACAAAAGAAGTCCAAGTTCATATGGAGACATTATACTGACACAGGGTGTTCCAATGTCTTTGAAGTGAGAAACTACTGTGTCCACATGGAGCCCTCCAAATCAGACAAGTGGAGAGTTGTTCATAAGAAATTAAGAATCAGGAAAGGGGGGGGAAGAATCAGGAAAGGGGGTAGCAGATGATAGAGCATGGGTGGTGGGGGTGGGGGGCTGGGCAGTGCAGGGGTGATAGTGTGAGCAGAAAAAATAACATGCCAGTAGTATTGACTATGAAAAGCTATCAACCTGGTCCCAAAGACTTTAACTCCACCCAATTCATCCCTGATCAATACCATCCACAGCAAACATGTGACGGGGATAAAGTGCCAGGCAGCCAGGTACTTCCCATGGCAATGTCGTGGACCCTCAGTCTTTCCCCACCCTGATGCTCGTGTATGTGGTTCATTCACACACTGATGTGTTCTGACATTATGTCTTTAACAAGTGCAAGGCTCTGTTCCTGGCTGTGGGAACACCACAGTGAATAAGATGAAGTTGTAATGCTGAGAGGAACTTTGCATAGGAAAAACCAGGACACTATAAGAAAAATAAGAGGGTCAGAAGGCAGGACAGGTAGAAAGAGGAAGTGGTAGTCATGGGATCAGATTACATTTCACAAATATTATACCAACGTGTTCATTTTTTTCTCCAAATTTTTACTTAAATTCTGGTTAGTTAACATATACCAATGTATTATAAATATTAACTGAAATATCATCTTCTCTGGCCACACTTTTATTTGGAGCTAACTTAAACATAAAAGGGTGAGAATTGGTGACAGCTCTTGTGTCCCAGAAAAGGTATGCTTAGCTCATTAACAGCTCATGAGTGTGTCTACATATAATTTCAATAAAATAAAAAGCTTAGATTTTATATGTACACTTCTATGAGTTTTGATCAATGTATGCATCCATATAATTAATCACCGCTCTAATCAAGATTTAAAACACTCCTATCACTCTGGAAAACCTCCCTCATGCCCCCTTCTAGCTAACAACTCCCCCCAGATCATTTCTGACACCATAGTTGTTAGATTTTCACCTGCTCCAGAACTTTGTATAAATTGAATCGTATAGAAGATACTCTCTTATGGTTGATATCATTCAGTCAGCATAACATTTTTGAGATTAATTTATGTGGTTGTACATCTCAATAATTGCTGTAAAGTACTCCATTATATTAATATGCTAATGTGTTTATCTATTCACCTGTTGGTATACACTTGTCTTTCTTCAAGTTTAGGACTATTATGAATAAAGATTCTAGAAACATTCTTGCACAACTGTTTTTCATGTATATATGTTTTATTTCTTTTTGGTTAAATACTTTGGAGTAGAATTAGTAGACCATAGGCTGACTCATTACAGAGAATGAACTGGAAACAAAATTAGACACAGAGAGACAAGGTAGGATATTTATAGAGTAATTCAGGTGAAGCAAGGAGGTCTTGAGCTAAGATAGTAAATAATAAAGGGAAAGGGGGAACATGGATGGAATTCAGACATATTTAAGAAGTAGATTTGGAAGGATTTGTTAATTGATCGCCTGTTACAAGTAGTGAGCATAATGGAAGCAATCAAAATTTATATTCAAGTTTAGGACTTGGGCCACTGTGTGTGGGCAGAGAGGTTCTTTATGCAGAAGAAACTTCTGAGAGGTCCAAACGCCCAGTACAACAGGGGCCAAAGTCCCTTCCTGATCGCTTTGGTACACCAAAGAGTCACACAATTAGGCTCCATAACCTGGCTAATGATTCGGCACCCCTTCAAACCAATATTCTTTAAATTTTCATCCAACAGCTATTTAGTGGAAGCAGCAGAAACTTATTTTTATTAATGCAATTATATAAAGAAATGTATATAATAACATAAAATTATTTTTTTAAAAAAAGATTTATCTACTTATTTACTACCACAGGCAAAGCAGCCAACAAACAGGAAAAAATGGAGGGGGGGTGACAGAGATAAAACATTTCACACTTTTGTGTAATACTTGATTTCTCTCTCCAGTTTTCTTTTTTTAATTTGCTTGAATGGTGAAAATTAGAAAACTTCTAAGGGCTTACATTTAAGAGTTTGCAATTTAGGTAATAACACAGAACACTGATTCCTGGTAAACGGCATAAACTATGCATTTTTAGCTTCAGAATCTTTGCTGAGTCTCTAGACTTCAAGTTCCTGCTATTGTACACACATTCGAGAAGACAGATTATGATAAACACACACACAGAGACGTAGACACAAACACATATGCACATACATGCACATATGCAGACACATATACACACCAGCTTTATTGTCCACTTTGGCAAGAGAGGAAATATTCCGTTTTGCTGATTTATTCCAGACATGTTTGTCCTTTTTAAAAATATACATACATATATATGTATATTTTTTTATTCATTTATTTGAGAGATAGCACGAGATGGGGGGGGGCAGAGGGAGAGCGAGGAGAGGGAGAAGCAGGCTCCTATCGGAGCAAGAAGCTCAATGCAGGGCTCGATCCCAGGACGCTGGGATCACAACTTGAGCAGAAGGCAGCCACCCAAACAACTGAGCCACCCAGGCGCCCCATGTTTGTTCTTTTCAAATCACCCCTGGCAGCTCCCTACCTGCTGCCCTTTTACCCAGCCCCATCTGTGTCCCCTGCTGTCCTTCCCACCCAAGAGAGTCGGGGCTCCTTAAGGCTGTGTCCTCGGGACTCAGGCTTGGTGACGCTTCAGCACTGTACGTGTTCTTTGAACAACGACCAGTCAGACATGCTGGGGGGAGGGACCACACTGACCCAATGCGCAAGCAAAGTGGTGACTTCACCTCGAAGCCAGTGTACAGAAAAAACCTGGGTTCTGTTTGGAGTCGGAAAGACCCTCGCTTGAATCACCAGGCATTCTGTGCTGTTTGTGCAAACCTGAGCAAGTACACGATCCCTCTGAGCCTCCGATGTTCCTGTGCGACCTAACTAAACTTGGCCCAAGGAAGGGACGTAGCTGGGTTTCACCTTGAGGTGGCAAATGTGTTCAAAGATCCATTTAGGAGTTTTGGCACCTCTGCTATGGGTAAGTAGCAAATCAACTTCCATAAACAATGCTGTCGCTGGATGACAACCTCACTTTCACGTCATTTCCTC
Source organism: Ursus americanus (assembly GCF_024610735.1). Taxonomy (NCBI): domain Eukaryota; kingdom Metazoa; phylum Chordata; class Mammalia; order Carnivora; family Ursidae; genus Ursus; species Ursus americanus. The sequence continues at coordinate 70,085,906 of NC_142134.1, forward strand.
TAGTCTCTTTCACTTTAGAAAGGCTTAACAATTGGCACATCAACATACTTACTAAAACCGTTAAAAATGTAATGGTTTCAGAAAAGTTTGCTACCCCACCCAGTTAAATGTCTACCTCATGGGATCTTGGGCAGTACATGAAATGACATGTAATTCTCCTAAATGCCACAAGATAACAACATTTTAAAAGAATGTGTCACAAGTTCTGAAGGCTACTTGAATAAAGATTTAAAAAATAAAGAGCAAAAAACATGGTTAAAGATAAGGGTAAAAACAATATAAGGAAGGACAACACCACTGAAAGAAGATCAATATTTGCATTCATAAATAATAGTATTTCACATTTCACTTATTTATTTAAGAAACATTTATTGATCTCTTGCCATGACCACATATGCATAAAATAGTGAGGATGACAAGATAAACAAGACACGAAGCTGACCTTCTGGAGAGGAAGAGGAAACCAATGATTATAATACACAAATAACAACAGAGCCTTCATGGAGATGGGTTCAGAGTGTGTGTGTCACACAGAATAAAAAGTCTCAGCTAGAGAAAGCGGTGTGAGGAGAAGCTTCCAGAAAGAGAAAACATCTGGGTGGAGACACGAAGAATGAATAGAACAAGGCAAGAAAGTGTACTTCACAAGGATTGCTTGTAGCTGCTCTTTGTATTTGATAAAGTGAAAAGAAAGTAAGTAGAATGACTTCATTAATTTTGTCCAAAACTCAGCCTTGTAACTTCATAGTCTAACATAGTCTATATATAAAATACTTTAGCAAAGGTAATAATTTAAATATTTGTTGAACTCTGTTATGTGTTTAGCACCAGATAAAGCACCTTAGATGCAGTGCCTCGTTTCACCATCAAAGTGATACTATTAAGTAAGCACTACCTCACTGTCATTCTATAAGTGAGAAAACAAAGGTTTCAGGAGGTTAAGTAACCTGCTTAAGATCATGCAGCTAATTAATGGGAGAGGATTCAAACCCTCATCTGACATCAAGACGCAGCTCCTCCTATGAGCAGATGTATACATAAAAATACAGAGTGGCACCTGGGTGGCTCAGATGGTTAAGTGTCTGCCTTTAGCTCAGGTCATGATCTCAGGGTCCTGGGATCAAGCCCCATGTCAGGGTCCCTGCTCAGCGGGGAGCCTGCTTCTCCCTCTCCCTCTGCCCCTCCCCCTCACTCATGCTCTCTCTCTCTCCTTCTCTCTCAAATAAATAAAATCTTTATACACCACACATACAGATGACATGCATTTTTTAATTTATTCCATTGTAGCTGAAGAGCTGTTTTTGAAAACTCTGAAACATACATGCTGATAAAACCCACAGATTATTCTCACACAAAATATATTCGATACATTTGACAGTGGTCAAATTATTGATACTAATTTAAGGTGTCACTATTAGAACCCTCTCTGGTTTCATCGCAGGCTTTTCCATAACTACCCAGCACCGTCACATAACTGGCTCTGTCATCCCTGACAAACCTGCAGAGGTTACAGAAAGGCTAAAATGTAGGAGCACCAACTTACTTCCTTAATTACTGAACAAAGTACAAGTGGTCACCAGGGGAAAATAAAATGCCTCCCTTTATTAACTAGACAAATACAATAGAAAAATTATGGTTTCTAAGCAATGTTTATCTTGCAGTAACTTCTCAGCAAATTTATTCCTACTAGACTGGAATGGATAATTGCACTCGAGGTAAGATGACAATATTAAAAAAAGATAAATTAAAAATACCAATAATTAAATATTGCCTATGAAATGAAGCTAAGGCTAATTAGACACAGTAAACAATAAAAGGAATTCATATTGCGTTTTTCAACTAAAGCGTTTTCTTTATGTGATTCTCAGTCATAGAAGTAATATTTTCATTTAATAAGTTTAATCTATATGATCAGCATTACAATAATTCTCCCTAAGTTCATTGCTATTAGACACAACGGCCTGACAAAAAAAAAATAATACTTGTTTTAACTTTGTTTATACCCCATGATTGCTGTTAAGATTATTTAGACACACTAGAGAGAGATGACAAGATTTCTTCAGATTTAGCCAATTTTTGAGTCCTCTCTTGCCCTGCACCATCCATACATACACCTCACGCAAAACCTAAAGAGATTACTTAGATAGATCGAACAATTCCAGCTCAAGAGCGATCGCTCTTCTATTTGCTCTTTCAATTCTTGTTGCCATTTATGTTACATGCTGAAATTCAGAAGCAGATGCATGTGACATCACAAAGATGGTCTGTTTTTCTTCTTTCTCAGGCACATGCTTCTTTCCGTTCCAAGGATGCAGGTAGAGCAGGCAATCAAAAATTAACCCACTGGGGCCCACAGACATTGCACTGCAGAGGTTAACCATAGTTCAAATGCCTTTATTCATGTAGAGTTTAGCCAGACAAAAGCCACATTTTAAATATTTACATTAAATATGACTTTTTTAATATAGTCAAGGAAACACGTTTTAGGTCTTAGGTCTAGATATATAATGAGAATTCAGAAAGCATCAATAATTACAGTACTGAGAAACAAGAAAACTGAATCTAGTTGTGGATACACAATTACGTGCATAATCCTACACGCGCACACACACTCGGATGCTTTGGGAAATATTTTATAAGCCTGTGTCTGTGCACCACCTCCTTTTGTCAAAGACAGAACAGAAGTCTTTGCCCTTTTCCCTTAAAAGGGGTGAAGGCCATTTAACCAACCTGCTAGACGGAATCTCTTGCTAATGAACAAGAATCAGGCAGAATGTTAAAATAGTACGTATTTGCTTTCAGTGCATTTTAGCCCCAAATGGACTAAACAGTGGTGTCAGCAAGTGAAGGGAAGATAAGGGACAGACTAAGAATACATCATGTGGAAAAAATTGCATTAGGCCAAGGGAAGAATATTCTTCAAATACTGCTGGCTGGGATATTAAGAAATAAAATTTAAACAAAGAGAGGGAAAAAGAGGAGCCTGGGTCCTGCTGAAATAATGGCCTGGCATTGTCAAATTTAAATGCATATTTAGATATGCGAAATATAAGAGTATGTCTGCTGAAAAAATATATATCTGAATAGACATATATATATGAATATATACACATTTATAACTGATACCTGTGGGGGTTCACTTTTTCCAGGAAAGGTGAAAAGTACCTTTGCACAAAAGAAAATATAATCATATCCTCAGTCCAAGACCAGGTTAAATTATACTCATGCAGCGTCCATCACGCAGAATAGCAGAGGTGCATTAGGGTAGAATTGTTGGAATTAACCTTCCTTTGCTCCTTTGGTTTTTAAGAGGCCAAGATCAAAGACCAGGTCCCATCAAACCCATTAAACTAAAAACAGAAATTGTTGGGGGCTGGGAAAGGACTCCCGGGAAAATTACCCCTTTCCTTTTATCCTTTTAGTACAAAGCATTATTGCAAAGAACTTCACTTTATTTAGATCCTTTTTAATACACTACCTATAATTCAAGTGAGAAGCCAGTTGGTCTGATTTGTGAGGAAAATTTTTATATGGAGGAAAATAAAAAAGAAAGAACTACAGTTTTAAATAGGTCTTTCTAAGCTTATATATAAATCAGTTCGTTGTACATGTATCATTTCCAAATGTGGGACCGACCCCGAAACCTGGCTGTCTTTGCTGAGACCTATCATTGTGCTTATTTATTCCTGTGCATTATCCTGTAATGGCCCCACAGAGATGATCTTCTTTCAGCACCATCTGCTACTAGGAAAAACAAGAACATACACTACACCTGTTACAAGCTTCCCCACATTCTAAGCCTTCTCTCTAAGCAAAATGGTAAATTATGTGAGCAATAAACAGCAATCACCAGCTGATAGGGAGAGATAGGTCTTGATTCTGACACATTTTAATCAAGTTTCTAACTGGTATTGAAACTGGGAAAGGGAATTATTTGGCCACCTCAAGTAATCTGTAGGGCATGTCAGTGCTTAACACCAAAAATGCGGCCAGCTGGTTATCCAAAGACTGTCTTGGGCTTTGTATTATGCTGATGTAATTCCTTCCAGAAATATTGTCTGGCATGAAGATTTGTGATCAACAGACTAAGAAATCACAAAACTTGCTTGGCATCAGTATCTGTGAAGTAGATGTACGTGAACCCAATAAATAACTTATTGAATCCCTTCTAGGGCCAGGCGCGACTCCAGCCACTGAGGAAGACAGTCTTTACAGCAGGGCAGAAATCCACATGCTCTCCTTTACATTTGGCTTCCCAGCCCTACAGTTGGCCAGCCCTTTGCATTCATCGGTTTCTCCCTGCTGAGGATAACCCAGAAGCAATGTCGAGTGCAAGCCAACTTTCAGAGAGCTCCTCAGAGCCAAATGTTTTCTAAACACCCCCAAAGGCTATTCGTGCACATGTTGCTTCGTGGAAACTACACTGATGAAAAAGTTCCTTTTCTAGGAAAAACCAATTATCTCGTGCTAAACATGTTCTGATTTCTTTTAAACCTGCTCTTTTACCACAAGCTATTGTCTTTACTTATCTATGCATCAAAGAAATATTTATTGAAATCAAGTATGGCATCAGTATTTTATTAGATGTCTATGAAGAAAACAAAAGATTCTGGTATTTCACATAGGAAGCAACTAAAACTTTTGAAAACCTACACTCCTCCAGGCACTTCTAGATGCATCTCATCAGAGTTCCTCAGAGATCCCTAATCTTAACTGGGCAACGAAATTCACCTAAAGCAATTAGACAATACCTGCAATCTCAAATTGTATGTTACTGACCATGAATCCTATATGAATAGAAACAAGGGAGAGAACAGAGTGGACTAATCAGGGAAAGCTTTGTGGACGGGGCAGAATTTGATGTGAGCTCCAGGAGGAAAGATGTCTATAAGGAGAGAGAAAGGACAGTCCAAAGAAAGATGATCACAGCTACTGAGAAACAATGGCATGGATAAATCAGTAAAAACCTATAAGCAGGAGTTTAAAAAAAAAAAAAAAAGTCACCCATCCTCCTGAGTTTAGATCAGCAGCACTGAATAAGTGTATGTGTGGGGGTATGAGCATTCTTGTGTACTGTACTTTAGGGTATGTCTGACCTTATGTAATCCACTACATGTGAATGACGGAGAGATAAAGAGAAAGACTATTTGATCCATTTGTAATGTATCATTATGGAATTGCTTTATGGTAATTGCAATACCATGCTTATTATATACATTATAAAGAAATACTCCTAAAATTCTCATCCCATAATTAGAATTATATCTTGCAAAAAGCTTATCTCCCTTTTGAATAGACAGCCTTAGGAACAAATGAATAGCTTGTCTATTAATTAAATGTGTTAATCTTTCACATTACTACTTTGATAGAATAACTTTGGAGAGGAGACTGTAGAATGCGCTCATATATGGATAAATCTAAATTAATTGCCACCTCACAAGAAACAGATCTAAGCATTGTTATAGACAGGCCAATAAAGATATTTGCTGAATGCATGGCAGCGGTCAAAAAGTGTATAAATTAGACTATATTAACGAATAAATAATATCAAAAATGCCATAAAGCTGTAACATAAACCAGTGGGGCTTCTTCACTTTTATGTATAATGCATTCAGCTCATGTCACTTTACCTCCAAAGACAAAGACCTTTGGAGGTAATAGGAAATCCAAAGGTCCAGTGAAGGGCAATAAGATCACTAAAGGCCTGTGCATGTGGCAGGAGTAAGGAGAATGTCTGCACAATATAAGATGAAAATTACTTTGCCCACTTCATCCAAGGAGGTGAGAGGGACAGAATTCACGAATTCACACTAAATGATGAGAAGACACCATCACAGACATGAAATCATCCCAGGGGTAACATGAGGTAGAAAAACCAACAAGATACATGTGCTGTGCATTTTTGCTTGAGTCAGTCCAAAATCCCTTCTTTACTGAACATGGATCCCAGATCCTTCGAACCCTCAGCGGGGGTTCCATCATGTTTGCTCTGGGAAGAAAGGTGAAATGTCATAGGGAGGTCACCACTGAAAATACTAAGGTCATGCTCACTAATTTTTTTAAGCTTTCTGACATTTCCTGATTCACAAAGGGAAAGGTACAAATAATACAAAAACTGTATTGAGATAAGGCCCAGCATCTTGAGTGCACAGAGTAATGACAAGACCACACTCTGAACCGACATGGTCCTGGTTCAAAGCCCAACCTGGACACGTGTAAACTATGTGAGCTTGGGCAAGTTACCTAATCTTTCTATGTCTTCATCTCTTCATCACTAAAATAAGCATGGTAATAATGGTCCCTTATCTATAATGTTGTTGGGAGGGCTTAAATACATATGAGGGTTTACAATTATGCTTAGAAGGTAGTATTGGCCATCAGCCATGTAATCATTGTTCATGAGCTTAAAACACAAGTTTTATGGATGGCTTCCAAATGGCAGGCACCATCAATCCTCACAATTCCCTACTGGTGCTATGATATCTCCATTTTGCAGCTAAAGAAACAGAAGCACAGAAGGGTTAGGTAATTTGCCCAAGGTCACATGGCTAGTAAGCAATAGATCCTGGATATGAACCCAGGCAGTCAAGAGTCCAGGATCTGGGCATTTAATCTCTATACTTTATTTACCACTTGTAGTTACTGGGTTCCCTTCCCTTCTCATCAAAAAAAGACTAATATCTCTGTGTTTTTGTTTTGTTGCTGCCTGGGAGTAAAGAGGATAGACGCTCTAAAGAGCAAGGCACTCACTGCTTTACTGACTGCTATATTCCCCCAATGCCCAAAACAGAACGTGACACATAGTAGGTACTCAAAATGCATTTGTTAAATGTAAATGATGAATCAATGTGTGCCCAGAGGAGTGTATGACACTTATGAATACTAGTCATCATGTAAGACAAAAATGGGTATTTGTTGGGGAGGTGGAAAAGTTGAGAATAGCTATTTCTGGAGGGTCTGCAAATTGTTCTGAGTTAGGAGAAATAGTCTTAGCCAGAAAAAGAGAGAAGATGGGTAGATGACCCCTAAGCTTCCAGCATGAATCAGGTTGTGTGTGTAAGATTTCTTGAAGCTTGCAGGAAAGACCGAAATGAAATATCTGCTCTGTATCAGACACTCAGTACTAAGCTATTTTGGATAGTGGTTGCATTGAATTTAGGGAGCCCAGAGGACAGCCAGGGTGGGCACTGGTGTCAGATGAGGGGCATCAGGGTAGGGCTGAAGAACAGTGAAGAACAGAGTAGAGGCGGGAGGGGGAGGCTCCAGAATTTCCCTGTGGGAAACACTGAGGGGTAGCATACTTAGGTGATGTCAGAAAATATGCCTTCAATTTGCATAAGACTTCAGTTTTTTTCTTAAATTGTGCATTGATTTGAAATGGGTTTGCAGACAGATATTAATGTAGAAGGGACCCATAGCTGCTCTTTGCTACTCCAAGCATCCCTTGGCTCTGCTCTTAAAAAGCAGATTCTTGACTACCATGGAGAGTTAATCTTCTACAGGACCAAAAAAAACAAAAACAAAAAAACAAAACAAACAAACAAACAAAAAAAAAAACAGTGAGAGTAGCATCTGAGGGGAAGCCAGATGAAAATTCAACACAATTCCAAGTCTAGGAGACATTTTTGCACGTGCCATAGCTACCATATTCTGAGCCAGTCACCCTCTCGTCATGGCCACCATTTGCTGAGTACTGGAAGCCTCAAGGTCTCCCTACCTGGGTGACATCAACTAGACTGGCTGGGTCCTGCTCTACTTGGCTATTTGAGAAGGACTTCTAGAGTCACTGATCTGCAGAGGAGTCACCCTTTCCACAGAAGGGCCGACTGGGAATGCCAGCTGGGAAAACAAATGCTGGCACTGGGTAAAGAGATTTTCAGAGATTGGTCTAACTCAACTTTTCACCAGCAGGCTCGTCCCTCTCCTAATCCCATTCGGCCTTTTATCTTATATGAAAGAACACTGTGAGAACAGGGAAAAACCAGCATTTATTAAGGCTCTACCATGTGTAGACATTTTATAGAAGCATAAAAATAACTCTGTAAAGAGATACTATTATCCTCTTTTTATAATTGAGGACCAGCGATATTATAAAATTTGCCCACAGTCACAAACTTGGAAGTAACAAACCTGAATTCAAACACTGTCCAGATGAACTCAGAGCTCTTTTTGCTACATTGTGTAGCCTCCAAGTACAGATCATGCTTACAGGCTCTGTCAGTCAGCAACTATAGCACCTGTATTATTCACGGTCCCACACAGATAGGACACTCACAACAGGACGATTTGAAAAGAGTTCATTCAAGAAAGCAGCTGTTTACAGAGTGTGGCTTTATGAGAATCATAAAGAATAGCATAATTACCTAGAGTTAACTGTGGCAACTAAGCTACTAGTACCCCTAAGCCCAAAGAGAGGAGGGGAGGGTATGATCACCAGAATATTCCAAAGGAGGAGATCATATAAAGTTAGCCCCAAGTGTTAACCCTCTCATGAGAGGCAATGACCTTCAGTCCAGGACATTCTCAGTCTAAAGAGATCTTACAGTAAAGGTAAATATATCCCAAGCTCACCTTTCCCTTCTCACATCTTGTTCCAGGGGGCCATCAGTCAGCCCAACTAGAAGCCAAAAGTAACCTTGTTGAGAGAGCCCATGTAAGTCAGCCTCCCAGGGCAGAGAACAGGGAAAAGGAGAATGAAGAGGAGATGGAGGAATAAATTGAAGACACCAAGAATTGCACTGTTTAAAAAAATAATAATAAAAGAATAAAATTAAGAAAGACATGCCTTGCCTTCTTCCTAGTTTTCCCTAAAACAACTGACCATCAAGATCACTGGATATGCTGGTTTCCAAGCTTCTTGGACACCAATGTAGTTGCCTATGAAACGCAGAATCTACTCAATTTAGCAAGTGTTTTTGTAGCAGGTGTACAGATACGTTCCAGTTCAAAACCACCGTGATCCCAGGATGACCAGGTCACAATAACACAGGGTGAGATGTTGCCCAATAACTGCTGCCATAGACATTCACGCTCAGCCTCCGCTCCGTGGTGGGTGGTCCAGCCCAGGAAATAGCAATCTCAAGCGTATGTGAAAGATGATGCTCCCAAGCGAGGAAGAAAATAGCCCTGGGCTGACACTCGAAAATGTCAAGATAGATTCAAATTGTTAACCTTTTTACTTGTACATTTTAAAGAAAAGTGTTTTTGTCAAGCCATTTAAATGCTATCTACCTGCTTCCCTGAAAATGTGTTCTCAAAATTTATCAGGTCTCTGCTAAAAAAGCTTTTTCTTCTGTGATCTCAAATTTGTTGTCCTTTTCTAAGTGCCTCTTGTTCTTTCCTTTCCAGGATGAGAAAAACAGCCGGCATAGTTGGCCAACTTTTGTACCTTTGTCATCTTTTTCTTTTGTCTCTTCACTCACCAGCAGTTTTAGCAAACATCTAGTAGACATGACAAAAACAATCATATTGTGCTTTACAAAAATTTTTTTAAAAAAGGTTTTATTTATTTATTTGTCAAAGAGAGAGAGAGAACAAGCAGGGGGAGCAGCAGGCAGAGGGAGAAGCAGGCTCCCTGCTGAGCAAGGAGCCAGATGTGGGCCTCTGGCTCCAGATGTTGGTTCTGGGATCATGACCTGAACCTAAGGCAGCCGCTTAACTGACTGAGCCACCCAGGAGTCCCGAAAATTCTTATATTTCATCTTGATTTATATTCACAACAAACCTCATGAAGTCAGCTTGGAGAATATTAACATTCCCCCTTTACACACACAGAAACTGAGCCCTCAAAAGACTAACCTTCTCTATAGTGACATGGCACAGAATAGCCCACAGTGACCTCCAAGGCTCTATGTGACCTGCCTGGACCTCCCTTTCCAGCCCCATCTCACACCATCTACCCCTCACTCACTGAGGTCAGGTCAGATGGGCCTTCCTTCCGCTGCTCAAACACATGAATTCATTCTGTCCAGCCATTCCCTCTCCCCAGGACATTCATCATCTCTTCACATAGTAGACTCCCAGACTCTCGGGGCTCAATCCAAGGGCCACCTCATCAGAGAGACCTCCCACAGCCACTTGGTCCAAAGAGGGTCCCCTGGCCCTATCATAATTACATCCTTCTGCGTATGCTTCTTCACAATCCTCATCATTATCTGATATTACCTTATGTATTTATTTGTTTCTTGCTTACTGTTTCTCTTATCCCCCTAAAATATAAGCTCCATGAGAGTGGGGCCCTTCTCTATCTAGCTCACTCCTGTATCCCAGCACCTAGAGCATATACTTGTCACAATTTCTACTTGCATATTTAGGTAATTTTTAAAATATACCTATTTATCCTCTATCCTATATGCTCTGTAAGAGAAGGAGACATGTCTATTTTGTGTATTGCTATGCAACACAGATTAGGCACTTGGCCAATATTTTATTAAATAAAAGTAGGAAGGAAGGAAAGGAAAGAAGGGAGGCAAGAAGGGATGAGAGGAATTCATTTTATTTTGCCTTTAATAAGGACCAGGCACTCTACTAAGCCATTATATTCTTGTTTCATTTGGTCCCCCATTACCTGCAAATACATATGCTGTCCCTAACTTTGCAAATGTAAAAATTGAGGCAAGAGGACAGTTCTCACAGGAAGCAAGTAGAGAACAATGTCTCCAGGCCATGCTCTTTCCAACCACACTACACTACACCTAAGCACACTCAGACTTCATACCCCCACAAAGGAAGAAAGAGGAGAGGAAGCTACAAGGGTATGGCTTTAGTTCAACATAAGAAAAAAGCCTTCCCTCAATAGAGCTGTTCTAAGCTAGAAGGAGCTGCCTACAGAAATAAAAGATAGGCCACCAGGTTGAGTGGTGAGCAGGTGGGGGTTGGGACTCATACCAGGAAGACAGTCAAATGGGAAGATTACATACAAAGGAAACAAGCAAACACATAAACATATTGAGAATAATGGAGCCAGGTTTTTCACCATCAGAGAAGTGAGTTACAAATATGCAAAGGGAAAAAGTTGGAAGGAATCCTGTGGTTTTGAGCATACCTGGCACGTGGATCTTAATTTCTAAATACCATTCTCCACTAAAAGGAACCAGAGTTCTCTGTACTATTTTTGTCATATTTCTGTAAGTGTGAAAATATTTATAAAGAGTAAACAAAAATAAAAATAAAAAAGGTAAGAAAGTTTCATTCTCAGTGGCTATGCAAGCATAAGGTAAGGCCAATGTTTCTCAAACTTTAAAGTGGATACAGCTCACTTGGGAATCTTGTTAAAACGAAGACTCTTATCCAGGAGGTCTGAGGTCGGTTCCACATTTCTAACAAGCTCCCAGGTGATGTCCTGGTCCACAGACCAAACTCTGAATAGCAAGGAATGAAACCACCACATGATGACTAATAACAACCTAGTTACCACTGAGGAAGCAATACTGTCAGGCAATGTACTGGGGGTTTAATGTGCATCACCTCTAATCCCTATCCACCACTAATAGGTATGGCCTAGAAGGCACTGGAAATACAAAAAACCTGCCTAAGCCAGAGCAATCATATTAACAACATGCACTGGGCATGGGAGACAGAGAGATCTGGGATATAATTCCAAATCAACTACTTACTCAATGTACAGCCCTGGTAAATTATTTAATCTTTCTGCTTCACTTTTCCCCTATCGGATTGCTATGAGGAAGAAATGAAATAGCGACTATAATTACTTAATGCAGGGCCTAAAATATATAGCAACTGTTACCAAGCAGAGCTCATGCTCCAAAGGATGTGTCCTTCCCACCACACTGCAATGAATACCAATTCCAGCAGATAATCTTTAAGATTTCTCCCTCCCAACCAGGAGTTTGTCATCACAGGATGAAGGAGTTTTACATGATGTGCACCCAGAGGAGGAATCCAAAAGAATAATTATGTACCCAGACTAGCCAAGGAGAAGAAAAAGCCTTTCTGGATGAAAGAAAAAGCATCAGCCAAGACACACTGCCTGAAATCAGGCAGACAGGTGCTTTTGGAGGTGAGGAGACCAGTGTGGTTAGAGCAAAGGGACCACGTCGTTCAAAGGAAGCCAGCACTGTGTGTGAAATGCTAAGTCTGGGGCAGCCCGTTGCTACAGTGCTTCAGAGGCGAGTCTGCCAGAGTTTAGCTTGCTTTCTTCTGTAGGTGGCCCAGACAGTTTTGTTGCAAGACAAATCTCTGCTTATTGAACAAATCCTCTTAAACTGTCTGAACATCAACAGACTGCAGCTCTGAAATCCAGATTACAAATTGTAGCACTCATTGGGTGTATCTTTGATGACTGAATTAATCGGTGAGCAGTTTCCTTGTACCAACAATGGTGATGTGGCTAACGTAAGCACACCTCACCAGGAAAAGGCTCGTTCATTAAACACACCTGGCTCATTTGAGTTGCTCAACTTCCGATGTCTTCAACTTTATGGGTTTTAATTACCCTCTTGCCTACTTCACAACCGAATCCATTCTCTTTCAAGGCATCCACGTTCATTCTTACAGCCCTCAGCATCAAGTCATTTATTGTCTGCTGTGATGGATATGTACATCCCTTATATATTGCTCTTTGAGTAAAACACTTCCCATCCCACTCATATTTCTTCAAGATTATTTAATTTCCACATTTCATCGTTTCACTTTGGAAAATCTTACTATCACCTACTCAGATTGAAATTTCTGCCGTCCTTTACAAATTACATCTCCCCACCTGCTCTCCTTGGATGTAAATTGGCTGAACATCGAGAGCAAAATCATTCTTTGTTGCTCTGGTTCATCCTTCAGTGAACATACCCCAAGAACACTTGCTCCTAAACTATTTCTGTTTGCCAACCAGCAGCCAGCCAGCAACCCACCCACCCACCTGATGGTTGGGGAAAGATGACAGAAGGGAGAGGAAAAGAAACTGGGGAGGGAAGAAAGAGAATCCAATGACCAATAACTTGGCCCTCTTCCAACCTGGATAATTAGTCTGCCTCTATTTCGAACATGTTTCCCGTTTGCAGCATGTATGCATGTGTGTGTGTATGTTGAGCAGGGGGGAAGGGAACTCCATGACAAATTTTTTTTTCTGTTTCTCCTCAGCCATGGTCCTTTAGAAATAACCCTAAAATTATAAATATAATCCTGGGGAGAGAAGCAAATGTCTCAGGGTTCGACCTCAAAAAGCGCTCAGAGATAGGTAGCCATGCAGAATTTCTAAAGGTCCCGGGAAGCTTTTGCCATTTCAGAAAGCAGCCTTTAAAAGCAGAGGCAAGGAACGTTAAAATAAACAACCCTCATTAACGGGAACAATGTGAGAAGGCAAGGAAGAGGCCGGGCCCCCTACTGATGGCTTCTGACTGACTCATCCATGTTTTGTCCTTGGCCTGTCCCTGCTTTGCTCTTATAAAAGCTATCTCTCCAGGTGACATCAGGGGCACAGATGGGACTTGGGAGGATGGAAACATGAATTCTTGTAGCACAGCCAGCTCCCTCTCTTAGAAAGATTGGGCTTTAGCCATTTGATAAAGATTGAAGATTTCATTCGAGAGGAAGGGGAGAATTAAGTCTTAATACACAGCCAAGCAGCTTAGAATACTTCCCTTAAGCAAGTGCTTCTGGAAGCCAGACGCCACATACACCTAACGACAGAAAAGCACCAACAGGTACCCTCAAGGGCCATCGGGAAAGGCTTAAGTTGTCCTCTACAAGCTGGATCCTTTAATTAGGGGTGCTACAATGAAATTCGAAGAAAATTTACGTTCTGTGTACATATATTCATATGAAATACTCATTTTAACATAAAAATATAATGCTTTGAGTCAGTTACCAGTTAGTAAAATTGATGGCCCACTTACATCTCTATCTGCTGCCTTTATCTTTTTTGTCTCCATTCTTTTGGTACATTTCTTGGGGCCCAAGAGGAGTCAATGTTCCCGTTGGAGATCATCTCTGTTCCATGTCCAGCTATCTCATGATTGTTTCCCCTTTCACACATCAAGTGATAAAATTCTGGGATAGTGAATGAGGTTTCTCTTTGCCTCAGTCTTCCTATTGTCCTGTGATCCATCAGCTTTGGCATGGAGCATTTCATCACTTTGCGGGAAAGCAAATACAGAGGAGAGCCAGGAAGGCAAATGAGTCTCTGAATGGATTGTTGGTTTTGCTTTGTTTTGTTTTAATTCAGAGCTGAGAAAAGAGTTTTGAAAGCTTAAGTTGCCTGTTAAGGCTAGATTTTAGAGAAAGAAAATGGGATTTGAACTCTAAAAACCTAATGGCTTAGAAGACTTAGAGAAGAAAGTTTATAACATCAGCTACAGAATAGAAACAAACAAATCCTATTGTGCAAGTCCTTTCTTTTCCTCAACAGAAAGACATCAAATTTCAAAAAGCTAGTCAGGGGAAGAAAATTAGAAGGAATAAGACTTGGGGCGCCTGTATGGCTCAGGTGGTTAAGCATCCGACTCTTGATTTTGACTCAGGTCATGATCTTAGGGTCATGAGATCAAGCCCCATGTCTGGAACCTGCTTGAGAGTATCTCTCTCCCTCTTTCTCCCTCTCCCCCTTTCCCCCTCATCCCGCACTCATGCGTGCACACAGTCTCTCTAAAAAAATATAATAATAAAAATAAGAACGAATGAGACTTGATTGCTACCTGAGGGATCCTTCTGTCTACCTCCAGAGAAAAGGGCCAGAGAAAGCTGATAAAACTCCATGTAGGTTTAGGTGTTTCCTGAGCAGAGGCAATCTGTAAATCCCACTCAAATGAAGCTCTCTTCCTAAACCATCACATACTCCAATATCAAGTCTCTACTATCAAGCCATAGTAGAGCTGAAAGGCCATGTTTAGGCAAAGAAAACTAAAGTAGCTTGAAACCACCACCCCCCACAAAAGCCTCCAAGACTCAAGAATAACATAGGACAGAGATGTCAGAACAACACAATTACACGTTTCATATTTATAAATGTGTCTGATGTCCCCCAGCATACTAACAGTAATGCTACTAAATCACAAAAAACACACACGAACTGCTGTGGCCCATGCAGGGGAGATACGAGAGGAAATGAACTGTACTAAGGGACTGCCATAGTACTGAATCATCAGGTATTGGAATTAATGACACAAGTTAAGGTTTAAGTAAATCAAGAATCTAAGTAAATCAATGATACCACAGTTGAGCACTATGGAACATTCTGCCAGTAGTCTGATATCTTTACAACATCAAATACATGCTTTTTTTTTTTAAGATTTTATTTATTTATTTGTCAGAGAGAGAGACAGAGAGCACAAGCAGGGGGAGGTGCAGGCAGAGGGAGAAGCAGACTCCTCACCTAGCAAGGAGCCTGATGCAGGACTCCATCCCAGGACTCTGGGATCATGACCTGAGCCGAAGGCAGCCACTTAAGCAACTGAACCACCCAGGTGTCCCACAACATCAAATACATTCTAAAAGTGCATCTTCAGTGCCCTGTTACATTAAGCGTCATTTTCATTCATCTTGGAGAAATTAGATTGTATTAAATAAAGTATTCCAAAATACTTCTACTTATTTTCATGAATGACTGCCTGTTATTTGGGGAAACACTTATCTATCCAAATATTTCCATTTCTTCTTAGCAAGTTCTTCATGTTAAGAAATATCCATTTGTTCAGTAAACTTTTATTAACCAACTATTGTAAGCTAAGCACTGTGTTAGGGTTAAAAATTTGGTGCCAGTGTCTAGCACCATGCTTGTTATATAGAAGACACTTGGTATTAATTGAATAATTACATAAAATATAGGTAAGATACATCCTTGAGAATCACGATAGTTCCTAAACATTTTCCATGCCCCCCCCCAAAAAAAATTCCGAAGTACCTGAGAATTGGTCAGTTGGCCAAAGGAGGTCAATCAGTAGAAAAGAATGTAAAACAATCTCCAAGGACCTGGAGACAGAAACACTACTGTTGTAGATAATTTAGCAGCAGATAAAGCCTAGAAAGAGATTGACAAGGAACAAATGTACAAGGTACAAGAGCATCAAACACCAACACAGAAATGACAAAGACCAAAAATGAGAAGTGAAGGCTGCCTCCCATCAACAAGTGGGCCACACATGAACTCTCCAGAACGGAGACATCTCTGAAGAAAATCAAAAAGGAAGGGTGATTCAACTCAATCTTGAATTGAGCAAATGTTATCCAAAAGGGACAAAGGGAAATGCGCTTGAGTCTACCAAGTTTTGGTATGATTGAATTTTCTGCTGTTAAGGAAACAGAGAAGCTTAAAAGATAAGCTTAGTACAGTTATTAGAGGAACAAAGAAAGTTTCATATTTGCACATTTGACCATAAAATTATCTACTACATACAGATGAAAGAACTAGGATTTTCTTGGTACACACGGCTGGAAAGGAACAGAGTGTGTTTCTAGCCCCAAGTGGTGTGGCTCCAGCAATGGTCCTTTTTTTCTACCATACCATCCAATCTCTCTAAGACTGGTCTCAGTTTGTCAAAGGATTTTTTTTTAATGTCTTATATTTTCAAATCTTAAAAAAAGTAGCAGTATGTTTAGTGGTGAGTAAACCTCAAAATGCCTTGTCTTAAACTGTTCTCCCAATTGACAGAATCGTTTAATTATCCAACCTCAATAATCTGATGTGAATCTGAAAGGTTTCACTCAGCTCAGTATGTATGTATTTAACAGCTGACACTAGTGACCACCAGCCCTGTGTGCTAGATGCTTTGCATATGCTGTCTAGTTGCATCTTTCTCAAATTGTGTTCTTCAAACCTGTAGCATCCCCTGGGAACTTACTGGAAATGCAGCCTCTGTAGATAAAGCCTGACCTACTAAGTCAGAATCCACATTTTCACACGGTTCCCTGGTGAGCTGTATACACTTTAACATTTACAATCTTTTCCCCTCTGTATTCTCCACACCTAGAACACTCTCTGACACCTAGTTATTGCCTAGTTAATTTGCTTAGTGAAAAAAAAAATTGAAGAGAGAATGTGTGAAGCCATAATATTGGAAGAGTGGTCAGCACAGTAGTCAAACATTCCAAAGATGGCTGAGGGAGCGCAGGTGTAGAGTAAAACGTGAAGCACACATTAAAACCAAAAAGGAAATGAGAGTCTGTCTGGGGGGTTAGCAAATAATGGTGACAATTCCAGGGAACACAAAAATAGTCACATAGCCCCTAAAAGGAGGCCTAAGGCTATTAGGCTGGGGACATGAGGCTGGGCTCTACAACATCTTTGTTATTGGACCAGGTTTGTCTTGTCAAATTCTTAGAGCGAAGGAAGAAGGTGTTTCAATGATCACCATCTATAACAACACAAATAGAAGATACAAGAGGAAATTACTCATGCTCAGAAGTGCACTGTTATTTTACTAAAAGAAAGATCTGTGCTCACCTCTTCCCCAAAGTGAGTTATAAACTCCCAAAACCATGGACAGGAAGAGCATTGGACAAAGTTAGAAAACGCAGATTAAACTCCAGCTCTTCACTCCACCTGCTTCATGACTCCAGGAAAGTTGGTTAAAGAAGTTTCTTCATCCCCTCAAGGGGATAATAAGTAGCCTTAGGTAAGGCTACTTAGGTCCACAGAGATTATATAACTTGCCTGAGGTTAGATATCTGGTGAGTTCATTTGAACACTCATCTGTGTGACTATAAAATCCATGCTCCGTGTTGTTATGATTTTGTCAACCACTCTACTGAGATGTGGTTATACAGACAATAGCCAGACCATCGATAGCAACAGAACTCTGACCCACAATTTCTGTAGCAACCAGCCCAAGAAACCAAACCACAACCTCTGTAGCAATCTGCCTACAACAGCCAAAACTTGATCAACAACTGACAGCTTCCTTAATTTTTGCCCCACTTCCAAGGTGGGACCAACCAGAAAAAGCCAATTATGCTCTACCAACCAATAACATAGTTTGTGCTACATCTGGATGGCCCACCTCCAGCTTCCCTAAGACAACAGTTTCTAATCAGGGTATAGCTAAAACCCGCTCTCTTTACTGTAGAGCTTTCCCACTCCTCTGCCTGCCACTGACTTCTAGCAAACACAAGTGATGGTGCTGACTCCTTTGCTATAGGATAAAAAAATAAAAAATAAATAAAAAATAAAACTTCGGCTGTTCTCATTTGGATGCTCTTCATTTACATGTAAAGGAAGTTAAACCCCAGAACCTAGCAGAATGCTGGACACACAGTAGGTACTCAATACATGTTCTGTGGCATTGAGCTGAGCTGAATCTGTAGCAGAGCAATAATAATAGATAATCATAACTACCTCACAATGTTACTATAAGGAATAAATTAGATCAAGTAAAAAACATTCTGAAAACTGTAATGGGCTCTGGAATCTTAAGATCTTATTAAGTAAAAGGGGCGCCTGGGTGGCACAGCAGTTAAGCGTCTGCCTTCGGCTCAGGGCGTGATCCCGGCGTTATGGGATCGAGCCCCACATCAGGCTCCTCTGCTATGAGCCTGCTTCTTCCTCTCCCACTCCCCCTGCTTGTGTTCCCTCTCTCGCTGGCTGTCTCTATCCTGTCGAATAAATAAATAAAAATCTTTAAAAAAAAAACATCTTATTAAGTAAAAAACAATATATAATCAAAACCATGTAAGAGTAGTAGCATAATGTTGTTTATTCTAGGGATTTTTAAAAATTCTTATTTAAATTCCAGTTAGTTAATATACAGTGTAATATCAGTTTCAGGTGTATAACATAGTGATTCAACACTTCCATGCAACAACCAGTGCTCATTATGAGTGCACTCTTTAATCCCCATCACCTATTTCCTCCATCTTCTCTATCCACCTCCCTTCTGGTAACCATCAGTTTGTTCTCTATAGTTAAGAGTCTGTTTCTTGGTTTGCCTCTCTCTCTCTTTTTCCCTTTGCTCATTTGTTTTGTTTCCTAAATTCCACATATGAGTGAAATCATACAGTATTTGTCTTTCTCTGACTTATTTTGCTTAGCATGCTAGCCTCTAGCTCCATCCATGTCATTGCAAATGGCAAGATTTCATTCTTTTTGATGGCTAATATTCCATTGTATGTATACACACACTACCTCTTCTTTACCCATTCATCAGTTGATGGACACTTAGGCTAGTTCCATAATTTGGCTATTATAGATAATGCTGCTAATAAACATCAGGGTATGTGTATCCCTTTGAATTCGTATTTTTGTATTCTTTGAATGAATACCTAGTAGGGTAATTGCTGGATCGAAGAGTAGTTCTATTTTTAATTTTTTGAGGAACTTCCATATTGTTCTCCAGAGTGGTGGCACCAATGCAGTGCATCAGGGTTCCCCTTTCTCCACATTCTCGCCAACACCTGTTGTTTCTTGTGTTGTTGACTTTACCCATTCTGACAGTTGCCAGGTGATATCTCATTGTAGTTTAGATCTGTATTTCTCTGATGATCAATGATGTTGAGCACCTTTTCATGTGTCTGTTGGCCATCTGTATGTCTTCTTTGGAGAGATGTCTATTCATGTCTTCTGCCCATTTTTTAATTGGATTGCTTTTTGGGTGTTGAGTTTTATAAGTTCTTTATGTATTCTGGATACAAACCCTTTATCGAATAATAGATTTTTGGAATTATTTCCTGCTTTTTAATTATGTGAATTCAACAGCCAGATAGAAACTCTTTCTAGATGCTTTCAAAACAGTCATACCTAATCAAGTCTTAGCTGGAGAGATTCTGGAATTCCTAAACCCTCTCTCCCTGTTTTGACCAGAGTCTCACTATACATTCTCAATTCGGTTCCTCTGGCTAAAATCACACGTCTTTAAACATGCTTGTGTATGCCAGAGAAGAAAAGATAAAAGATGGCAGAGAGTAAGCAGTCCAGATTCTACTGTGGTGCCTCTTGCCTGCTAGCATTTTCCCTAAGTTTTTGGGTTCTTGTATCTTAGATAGAGCTCATCTACCCTGATCAATGCTTCCCTCATTTCCTGACTCACTTGGACTCAAATAGCCCCTGCCTGGCCTGAGAGCTTCTGCCTGGGCCTGCCAACCTGTCCTCACCCTGAATATCCTAATTCTTCTTACCTGCTAGAACTAGAGTGCCTGATCTAGTTTCCAGGCTCTAACTCCCAATGACTGGGACTTTCCTGTTAATGTGGATTGCATCCTCAAGCAAAGCAGGGGATTGAGACTAACTTGCAGGCTGCCCAGCTTGTACCATATCAGAAGAAAGTGATAATATAAACTAGAATATCTGCCATTTATTTATTTGAACCAGTCAGTGAGCTAAGAGCTTCATGGACATGAACTCCTCTGGTCTTCATAGCAGAGAAAGTAAACACAATTTAGCCCCATCTACAGGTAAGGTTACTCAGGTAAACAGAGACCTTGCCCAAATTTACACAAGATAACTCGCCCAAGGTTATACATCTGGTGAGTTTTCAATGCTCATCTATCCAACACTGAAATCCATGCTCTTGGGCACTATGCTATATGTCTTCATTCTGTGTGTCTTCATTTTCAATAAGAATATAATTAGCAATCAACTGGATCTTGGGATATCAAGAAAAGTGAATTTGATCTCTGGGGGAAAGCTACACAGAAAGCCAAACTGTAACTTAGAATTGATTTGACAAGCTTGAAAACTGAGCAAGGGAAGTGAGTTGGGTATTGTAAATGGTTAAATAACTGTGAGCTACTTGAGGGGAAGGAACTGAGTTTTTATCTAGCATTGTATTCTGGCAGATTGATGCTCAATAACTATCGGCTAAATAAATGATGGGATTCACCATAATACTTTAATGCACTCATTTCTACCATAGAAACATGCCCTGGGTGGCAGATACTGATGATTATCTCCAGTTTCTATCAGGAAATTGATGGCACCCATGCAAATTAGGATGACTTAAAGAGGGTTTAATAAAAGAACTATTTACAAAAGTGTGGGCGTGGCATAGGCAAAGCGTGTGATCCTGAGGCTGTTAAAATTCCATAAGCCTAAGAGATGGGGAAGAGAATGGCCACCGGGATCTGGAAAAAAAGTTTATATAGAGGACCATTTTAGAAAAG
Organism: Ursus americanus; assembly: GCF_024610735.1. Taxonomy (NCBI): domain Eukaryota; kingdom Metazoa; phylum Chordata; class Mammalia; order Carnivora; family Ursidae; genus Ursus; species Ursus americanus. The sequence goes on from NC_142134.1 coordinate 70,106,948, forward strand.
TTATGATCTTTGGTCAAGAGCACAGGTCAGGTTTTCCTTCAAGGAGAGAGCTGAGGAAATATACCCTGACCACCCTTCTTCATTTCCTCCAGCCTCCTGCCTGGCTCCCACTGGCTAAACCAAACTGAAAGCCAAAACCCCAGGAACTCAAGGATGCAATCCATACAAGTCAGTGTCCAGGGCAGAAGGGATGGAGAAGGTTGAAGAGTGGATCTAGGGGAGAATACTGCTGCACAATTGCATACTCAATATCCACTTCCCACTTCCTTTTTAATAGCTCCCCATGGCACCATTTTGGTCAATGATGTATGAGCCAAAGTCTGCTTAGAAGTTTTGGGAAATTTTTCCTTTCTAAATAAAGATGCCATTCCTTCTTTCTAATGCCTTCTGCCTTCTTCATACCTGAATGTAGACAAGAGGAAAGAAGATGAGCAGCCATCTTACTACCATGAGTCAGGCATGAGAATTATAGCCAAGTATGGCAGAGCAGAAACATGGGAGACAGGGTATCTGGTGGTAGCAGGCCAGATGATCTATCACCAGACTTAATCCAAGAGGAAAACAAATCCTCCATCAGGTTAATCATGGGAGTCAGATTCCTGTTTTATGCAGTCATACGTAATCTTGAATTGATATACCTCAAGTACTCAGATAGGAGCACAGCCAGGTTAAGTCACCTTCTCCCCTGGACAACACTGGTTGCCTACACACAAATGTTGTTCCTCTAAACTTTTTTTTTTTGTCTTTCCATGCTGATCTTTGCTCTTCCATCCTCATTAGCATCATACCAATTAAGCTATGATCAGGTTTTGATGGGCTGGGAGTCACTGTTTCTTTAGAGTGAATTACATGGCTCTGTTCTCATCTGTTACATTCTGACTTCATTAATCAAACTCTCAAAGTTCCAGGAACGACTTCCTATCACTGCCTACAATCAAGTCATCTAGGGATGGATAACAGACTATCTACTGCCAAAATAACAGCTAACATTTGTGGAACATTTACTATGTGCCAGGCACTGTGGCACATTTCATTCTTTTATTCCTAGCTTTTATTTTTAATCTCATTTTATAAATCAGAAAATTGAGGCTTTGAGAGATTACAATTCTTGGCCAAGTTTACCCAGTTACAAAGAGTAGCAGCCAGTATTCTACCCTTGGTGGTCTAATTTCAGAATCTGTATTCTTGCAGAGCAATGTATAAGAGTGGTTAAGAATGTGTTCTCTGAAGTCAGACTACCTGAATCCTAAATCAAGCACTATTATTTAGCAGCTATGTGATCGTGGAGTTAATTAACTTCTCTATCCCTTGGTTTCCATATCTATGAAATAGATACAATAATGCATTTCATGAACATTAAATGAATCAATGCACAGTGCTTAACCCAGCATCTGGCACAAAAATGGCAACTTGATAAATGTTAATTCTTATTATCCAACATAGAAGCTATTTGGTGGCTCTGCTCAGACAGATAACAAGATGGCATCTCTTCAGAGCCAAAGTAGAATGAAGAAAGCACCAGACTGACTATGTGACCTAGGGAAGTAATTTATCATCTCTGACCCTCATTTTTTACTCTAAAATGGGAATAAAAATCCATACCTACTTCACAGCGTTTTATGAGTATCAAGTGAAATCACCTGGAGAAAGGACTCATAAACTATAAAGGACTGTATAAATCTAAATCATTCAATTTCTTACTCACTGAACTAACCCAAGATAATGGGGCACTGGCCAATAATGATGTCTCCTCTGCATACAGTATGTTACAATCACTTTATTAGTATTCTTTTGGAATAGTTGTTCAAACCTTTCACAGAGCTCTTTAAACTAGTCTGACCTCCACTCAGTTGTTAGGCTCAAAACATATCTCAGAAATAATGGCAAGATCTTAACATTTCATGGATTTTTCATTCTGTCCTTCGAATGCCCCTTTCAAAGTCAAAGTTTGAAAAGTCATGGTTCCCAATACAGATACTTCAAGGTGTGAGTAATTTAATCATTCCGTTTATTTAACACTTTCTATAAGTCAGATCCTTACTTGTCACTGGAGGGGGAATAATAAATCAGAGAGTGCTGTCTTTATAGACTCACAGTCTAATCGTGGACATAAACATGAACACATGTCATTTCAATACAATGTGCCCAGAAGGGAGACCCTACCAAGGAGAGTGAAGGCTTCCAGGGGAGGTGACATATGAGCTGGGTCTTGAAGGACATGCAGAGGAGGGACAGGAGAAGCAACAGGTAGTTCTTTAAGCTGACCTATACTGAGATGGCACAAGAAATACAGTCTATAACAGGAAGTTTAAGCCTTTTCTATAGCCTCATGCCTCATTAGTCTGGTTCTTCTGATGGAGAGAAGGGCAGAGAAAGAAATGAGGAGCTAGTGCTGGAAAAGGCAAAGGCAAATGTCCTACTTACCTGATTTGACCCTGTCCAAGAATCTTAGGTCAGATTCCCCCCACCCTATCATTCAAAGGTGATGTGTGTGAGTGAGTGAGAGTGAGAGTGAGAGTGAGAGTGAGAGTGAGAGTGAGAAAGACAGAGACTAATTTGTGTTTGACATTTTTTTCTTTGAATATCTTAGTGTCTTCTTGGATAAGTCTTTCTCCCCCAATCCCACACTCCAAGTTAGCATCTGGCTATTTGGGGGGTGGGGGGTAGAACTTATATGATCTGGTCAGGATTTTTTTCCCCAATTTTTCTTAAAATTTTTACAAATAGTTTCTAATGACTTTGATAGATATTAAATAAATCACTGTGTACCTCACAAGACGCCATATTTGTAAAAAACAAAAAGTAAAAAAATTCTTTAAAGGTCTTTACAACCTGTTGCCTCAATGGTCAGGTGTTTGTTATTAAATTTTAAAGATGTGATTCCAGGATGAAAATGTCTCTGCAGAAACAATTGCTTTTTCTGAGATTGTCTTGTTGCTCTTTCTAGCTACTGGGAGAGTTCACTCAGGAGGTGCCTTCATCTGAAGAGCAACAGAGAAACAAGAGATGCAGGCACCCAACAGCTTTAAGGGACCCTCACTGAGTTGGGTGCAGGGTAGACCCATGATGCAAAGGTAAGCTGGACACAGACCCTGCACTAAAGGAGATCACAGCCTGGAATCCTGAACAATCTGGGATTTCTGACCCATCGCTCCACCTAAAAATAGTCCTGGATTCTCCATCTCTAATAAAATCCAGAGCTAGGTTTCCCAGACACTAACAGTAAGTGACAGTTAAAAGTGCCGAATCTGAGATGAAGAAGATGCACTTTGATCCACTCACCCCATTCTTACACTGGATCTGCATGTTTCAGCAGCACACTAAAGAGGTTTTCTGATGAAGAACTGTTTCCCGAAGTCTAACCATTTGGTAAGTGTCCTCTATGCCACCTCCCTGCAGGCCCCTGGGCCATCCCAGGGCCGCAGAGAGCTGGTCCCCCTTGTCTGCCACCCCAGCTCCATCTGGCCTTGATTAATCACTGCTCTCCCACACGACACTGAGTTCATTCCCCCATGTTATTTCTGTCTTTGAAATCATCCTGCCTTTTAAAACTGAGCTTTTTTGCCCGTCTCTAGCCCTGTCCACCCAACACCAAATGAAGTAGGTATTTGGCAATTTTCCACTTATTTGATCTCTGTGGATAGCAAAACTAGATCCTTTGATCCAGGAAACCAACTCTGCAGCATCAGCTATCCATCTGACCTTATGATTGAAATCTATTAATTAACCACCAAATCTTCACTACATAATGGGGCTGATTATATGAGCAAGTAAGCAATTTCACTTGAGGCAAAGAAGGATTTTATTACATATCATTTACATTTTTTAAATTCAGCACTTTGAGGACTATTATGCACATTTGGCAAATTATTATTTGCCTCATATAAGGTAAATTCTCTCTTTCTCTCGTGTGTGTGTATATATATATATATATATATACACACACACATATATATATACACACGCATATATATATACACACACATATATGTACATACACACACACACACACACACACACATACACATGAATAATTGAGATAATTGAGGGAAAGTTTGTATCTTTAAATTCTAATGCTCAAAATCTCAATGAAGTAGGTATATGGCTCCAAAAAGCTTGAAGCAGGACAATGACATGGTTCAATTGGTGTTAAAAATGTGTTGCTTTTTTTTTAATGTTTTTTTTATTATATTATGTTAGTCACCATACAGTACATCCCTGGTTTCTGATGTAAAGTTCGATGATTCTTTTATTTAACCTTTATTGGCTTCCCAGAAACAGTATGTAACACTCCAAAAATCTATAATTTACTAACTAGGCCAAAGAATGAACCACTTGGATTCAGCCCATCAAAAAATCCTATTTTTCTAAACTTAACATCAGAAACAAGAAAATCAGTTACTTTCCCTGGCCTCAAAATATTCCACACATACTCATTTTTCTCTTCCAGGTAGATTGTACATTTCATGAAAACAGAGATCTTACTGCTCTAATTTTTTTAAATTTAAATTCAATTAGCCAACATACAGTACACATCATTAGTTATCTCCCAATATAGTAGGTGCTCATCGGTACCCTGTGGTTGATTATTCATCATAGTGACCTCTGTAACTTACAAATACCTCTCTTGCTATATCCACACCTCCCAAACTTGCTCATTCACTGAATAAGCATAGAGCCTCTCATATCCTAACTCCTGAGCAAGGGTCCTGGCAATGCAATGGCTCCTGCTTTCAAAGGACTTACTATGTAAGACAGTGGCTGTAACATTTCACTGTGCATCTACATCACTTCTGAGGGGGACACTGAAAATTTGCATTTCTCATACAGGTCCAGGTGAAGCAGATGCTCTACTTTGGGACCACACTTTTAAGAACTACCGGTTCTTAAAAGATAGAACTACTATATGATCCAGCAATCCTACTTCTGGGTACATATCCAAAGGAAATGAAAAATAGAATCTCAAAGAGATATCTACACTCCCATGTTCTTTGTAGCATTATTCACAACAGCCAAGATATGGAAACCACCTAAGGGTCCACTGATGGATGATGAATGGATAAAAATGTGTGTGGGGGGGGGGTGTATGTGTATAATGGAATATTATTCAGCCACGAGCAAAGAAGGATATCCTGTCATTTGCCACAACATTGATAGAACTTGAGGGCATTTTGCTAAGTGAAGCAAGCCATGGAGAGAAAAACAAATATTGTGTGATCTCAATTATATGTGGAATCTAAAAGAAGTCAGTCATAGAAAGAGAGACTAGAATGGTGGTTACTAAGGGCTGTTGGGTGGGGGAAAAGGGGAGATGTTGGTCAAAAAGTACAAATTATAAGATGAATAAGTTAAGAGAATCTAGTGTATACCATGGGGATTATAGTTAATAATACCATATTATATAGTTAAAATTTGCTAAAAGTAGATCTTAAATTCCTCACCACAAAAAAGAAATGGTAATTATGTGTACAGGTGCTAGTTAATGCTATGGTAGTAATCATTTTGCAATAGATAAGTGTATCAAATCAACATGTTGTACACCTTATACTTATACAATGTCATATGTCAATCATATCTCAATAAAGATGGGGAGGAAAGAATGACTGGTCTAATGGATTCCTAGAAATTCCTGAAAGAAACTGACAACCAGATGAGCAAGGCAAGAGGCCAACTAGAAAGGACCCATGCCCTTAGGACTAATAACTTCTCAAGGAAGAACTCACCTCTAAATAACTGTTATTAAAGTCTTAAAAACACTCGCCCTGCAAAAATTTAAGCAAGCTAGGAATTCTGATCCTTTAAAACAAAATTTATTTTAAAAAAAACTTCTTAATGAAAATAGAATAGAATGTCTGAATCAGAACTGAAAAATCTAACTTAGTTTGGGTGCTATTCTGTTCATTCATAAACGAACTTGCCAAATTGTACTGAGTACGTTTTACAATGCTTTTATAATTAGACACTTGCCTGAAAACATGTCCTAACAATCAAAAGTCCCATTTCCCTCTTTAAAAATCCTATAAATTTACACCAAAGTTTGTGTAATTTATCTTTTCAATTTATTAATAATGATACAAAAAATACATGACTGCCTTCTCCTTATAAATAATTCAAACAATACAGACAAAGTGAAGCCCTCCCTGAGAAGCCATCCTCCACCTCTGCCCCTCCCTGACTTGAAACGAAGCAGGATCAGTTTGGTGTGTATTTTTTTCAGTTATTGTTTTTCTACACAATTTCTTTCACACTGTCTACTGATAGAAATGTCTCATTTGGTTTTTATTTCTAACATAAATATTATTATAAAATGTATATTTTCCTGCAATTGGCCTTTGTCCCTTAATACGTTATGGTATTTTTATGAAGTATTTATATACAGACATACCTCATTATTTCTAATTTCCGTAGAGTATTCCAGAGTATGGAAATACCATTATTTATCATTACTACCCCCTTTTTAACAGACATTAAATTGTTGCTAATCTTTTACTATTACTAACGATGCTGCTATGAACATTCTTAGGCATGCCCTGTTTTGAAAAGATTCAAGCATGATATTGCTGGGTCTAAGAATATGTACATTACAACATGTAACAGACATTGCCAACAGCCCTCCCAAAAGGCTATACCAATTTGCACTCTCAAAAGTGTTCAGATACATCCTTTCCCCACACTCTCACCCACGCTGGATATTATCAAACTCTCCAAATTTTGCAATATGTTAGATGTTCAAAACCAGCTTTTCTAGGAGCTTATAAAAAGTATTCTTCAAACCCAATGCATCTTCTGAATTTTTACTCTTCTTTTAAAACCTTACCTGATCACTCACTCGCCCTCTCCCCCCATACATATCTCATTTTAATTAACTGATCTTATTTTCCATTTTCTCCCTAAGAAATTTCCTAAGCAACAGAGATACCAGTCTTCTCTGAGTTTGTCTGAGTTCCCTAATACCTTTTTTTTAAAAAAAAAATCCCATTTATCTGAGTTCACCAGGATCCTTTTTAAAATATGTGAATTCCATAAAAATAGAACTACCCTAAGATCCAGTAATCACACTGCTGGGTATTTACCAAAAATATACAAAAATACCAATTCAAAGGGACAATGCACCCCTGTATCTACTGCAGCATCATTTACAATAGCCAATCTATGGAAGCAGTCCAAGTGTCCACTGACAGATGAATGGATAAAGAAGATGTGGTATATACTCACAATGGAATATTATTCGGCCATAAAAAAGAATGAAATATTGCCATTTGCGACATGAATGGAGCTACAGAGTATAATGCTAAGCGAAATAAGTCAGAGAAAGACAAATACCATATGATTTCACTCATATGTGGAATTTAAGAAACAAAACAGAGGAGAAAAAGAGAGAGAGAGATGCACCAAGAAACAGACTCTTAACTATAGAGAACAAACCAATGGTTACCAGAGGGGAGGTGGGTCGGGGGGTTGGGTGAAATAGGTGACGGGGATTAAGAGTACACTTATCATGATGAGCACTGAGTAATGCAGTGAATTGTTTAATTAGCACATTGTACACCTGAAACGAACATAACACTGTATGTTAGTTATACTGGAATTAAAATTTTCAACTTAATTTAAAAAACTTAAAAAAATAAATACATAAAAGTCATGCACTACAAAAGAAAATACATGAAAATATTAATGGTAATCACTTTCCAAATGACAAGCGACATTTTTTCTTATTTATTATTTTTGCTGTCTTTTCCAAATTTTCTCCAATAGTTAATATGTGTGGAGTCCTTACTGTTTTCCAGGCACTGTTCTAAGCACTTTCCATGCTTTATCTCATTTTACCCCCAAAACAAGCAAATGAAATACTACCATTATCCCTGTTATACACACACGGCTGAGAGAGGTGAAATAACTTTTCTCGAATCCCACAGCTATTAAGGATTTAAGCAAGGCAGGCTGATCAGATCTTAACCACTGCACCACACTAGTGCCTATGAACTATTTTTATAATTTGAGTAAATAAGCCCTAAATATCAACTGAAAGCCACTATATTTACTAGACAGAAATCAACAGCACTATGACCTGTGAGCTTATTCCTCCCGCGATCTCTCTCACATATTTCAAAGGCATTCTTACCTTCCTAACCCCTCCAAAGCTCTTCTCCCCAGCCTCATCTGTGCCCAAAGATTTAAAGATACAAGCTTCAACAAACTCGAGGTTTTATGGTCTTTTAATCTCCCTATAATTCATTTTTATCAGCTTTCCTTTGTCTCCGGTGAAGACATCTTGTTCTGTAAAACACACACTGTAATTTAATTGTTGGCTCCTCTCTGTAATATTCTTAGCCAGTTTCTGCTTCTTTTTTGAAGCTCCTCGAATCTCACTCTTTAGCTGATAGTTTATATTCCCTAATACCAATGGGAATGGCCACAACACCCAACACTGACACACAGGTCCCCCAGCAAAGTCTCCCTCGTTAGGTTTGTAGCTCCTTAGCAGTGGTGGCAATGACTGAGAATCACCATCAAAGAACATCAACAGATTGCATTACAATCTGTCAATCCTTCTCTAGAGAAAGAAATTGGCAACTCGTTATATTAAAGAACTGCAATCAAGCATCTGGAATATGGCAGCGCACGTCGATTCTATGTGAACTGATGAGTTTCAGCAATTTATTATCCCGCACTTTTTGACATAATCTTATCCACAATGTCTCTCCTACAAATGTACATTCTGCATAACAGCTGTTATTTGAGCCACACCTTTGTGAATATCCTCTATTTCAGAGGTTCAGCTTTGCAGTTACATACAGACTTATTCCAAAGAGAAAATTAGGTACCTTTTAAATTCTAATTAACAAATTATCTGCCCTCTTCATTTGCCTCATGCCAGCAGGAAAATTAAGGCAGCTTCTTAATAAAACATTTGTGTCAATCTGCCCTGTTAAGCAATAACCTCCTCACCATTTTTCCACACAGAGAGAGTCAACAATTGGACAAAGCAGACAAGCAAAAAAGACCTGAAAATGTCATCATAACAGCTACAGTTTATTGAGTTTTCACGTGGGCCCAGCACTGTGGCTGTGTTTACACGCATTATTTCATTAAATCTTCTCAACTGTCCTATGATGTATTATTATCATCCCCATGTCACAAAGAAAGAAACTGAGGCTTAGAGATTAAAAGCTTTGCTCAAAGTCGCATAGCTAATAAGTATCAGAGGTGGGCTAACAGTTAGCATTGCTACATAACAAATTACCCCAAAACTTGATGGCTTAAAACAACAACCAGAGTCCATAGTCTGGGAAACAAACTTGAGGGCTTCAGGGTGGGTGGGGGGGGACTGGGATAGGCCAGTGATGGGTATTAAGAAGGGCACATATTGCATGGTACATTGGGTGTTATACGCAAATAATGAATCATGGAACACTGCATCAAGAACTAAGGATATACTGTATGGTGACTAACATAACATAATAAAAAATTAGTATTTATAAATAAATAAAATAAAACAACAACCATTTATTTAGCTGATAAAACTGCAGAACAGAGATTTGGTCTGAGCTCAACTGATCTCAGTTGGGCCTCACTAATGTGTCTGCTACTGGTTCAGCTGGGGGAAGGCTGGGACCCCAGGGCTCTCATCTATGGTGGCTTCCCATTATCCAGAAGATAGCTTAGGCTCCTTCACATGGTAGCCTCAGGGTTTCATGCACAGAGAGGGGGGCAATTCCCAACGTGTATACACTTTTTGTTCCTCTGCTTGCATTGTATTTTCTACTCTCCCATTGGCCAAACCCATGCCCAAATCAGCCCAGATTCAAGTCCAGAGTAGAGAGGCACTCCACCTCTTGAGAGACCATTTTTGCAGCATACCACAAGTTTCAACACACATGTTGGTGATGCCAAAATCCACTACCCTGTGCCACTCCTGAATTTGTTTGGCCTCAGATCTATGTCCTACCCCGCCCACCCCCACCTGCTCTGCTCCGCATCACATGGACACTCTTTTTTTTTTTTAAAGATTTTATTTATTTGACAGACAGACAGACAGCAAGAGGGAGAACACAAGCAGGGAGAGTGGGAGAGGAAGAAGCAGGCTCCCAGCAGAGGAGCCCGATATGGGGCTCGATCCCAGGACCCCGGGATCACACCCTGAGCCAAAGGCAGATGCTTAACAACTGAGCCACCCAGGCGCCCTGGGCACTGACTCTTGTAGGCTGTTTCCAGGCACCTATGAAAGCCAGGGCAAAGTCATGGAAAGAGATATGAAGACAGGAGGAAAGAGAAGCAGGGTAGACCTCACCCTCCGTCTCTGCCTCAGGCTGCATCTCTAGCAGCACAGTCCCCTCTGTAGAGGTCTGGCAGGATTTCAGTCTCCACCTCCTCTATGTGTCTCTCCTGCCTAGGGGCAGGCATGGGTTCCTGCCATTGCAAATCTCAAGGTTTTCACATCGTCCTTTGATTTCCCAGCCCCTCCAAAACCTGTGTAACCAATTCTCTGCATTAAATTTCCTCCGTTCTAAATATTTCGTGATTTCTCTCATCTTGGTTGAACAGAGCACTGCATACGCGCCCCTGGTCTTTTGAGTGTCCCAGGTGAAATAACTTTGTATTGCCTTCGACAATACTAAGCACAATGGAAGAACCATATTCATCCACTCTGAAAACATTTATTGAGGAACTACTAGGCCTAAACCCTGAGTTCGAGACTACAGCTACAAAGTTTAATAATACCTTACAAAATTAACCCAAAGGAGACAGGTCTACGTACAAAGAGTAACCATATAGTGAAGTTCTTTAATGAAGATATAAACAGACTTTATTGGAAATGCAGTCAGACGTGCTAGGTCGGTGCACAAGTTCTGGAGTCAGATCACCTAGATTGGAATCCAGGACACTTTTACTATCAATAAAGCAAGTTACTTATCCTCCTCTTCCTCCTTGGTACAATGGGAAATAATCCGATCAACTTCACAGGATTCCAATAATACCTACACTGGAGCTTAGGCCAGGGCCCATCTGGCCCATACTAAGCGTTCAATACATGTTAGGTAGGTCTTTTATACAAATACAAAGGAAAAAACATCCATTTGCTTTGGGGAGGAGGGAAGACTTCCCAAAAAGAGGAGGCCTGTCAGAGGACTCTTGAAATAAGAGTAAGAGGTCACCAGTTGAAATACCACTTCCCCAAAGAAGTTTCTCCAAACCCCATCTGAAAATGATTCATCCTCCCCTGACCACCCTCAGCATTTTGTTTTTATACTCCTAGAACAGCAAAATCTCATCTTAGTTTTTGTTACAGCTATGGATACACATACTCCTATCTTCCCTACAAAACTGTAAGCTCCTTGAAGACAAATGCTATCCTCTCTACCCTTATCCACCCTGGAAAGTTTACCACACTGCTTGGCATATAAGTAGGTGTACCAGGTTTGGCTTTGTTTGTTAAGTTTTTATTTTAATTCCAGTTAGTTAAAATGCAGTGTTATATTAGTTTCAGGTGTACAATACAGTACTTCAACAATTCCACACATCACCCAGTGCTCATCATGACAAGCGCACTCCTTAATCCCCATCAACTATTTAACCCACCCCCCTCCCCTCTGGCAACCATAGTTTGTTCTCTATAATTCTGTTTTGCTTTGTTTTTAACAAATGTCAATGTCTCTGCTATAGTTGCAAATCTTTAGACAGCAGCAATTGTCTTTGGATGAAATCATGACCTGCTAAAACCTTGATGCAGCATTTTTAGAGTCATAGTATATTACAAATGTGTCTGCCATTCATAGAAGATATGAACTTGGAAAATAACATGGATGTCCCCTTCTCCCATAGAACATCACATATAAACTGTATCTCTCAAGAACACTATTTATAATGATATTCACTGATACCGATTTTACAATGCCTTTCGATAACATACTGCAAATCATAAACCTTAATGAAAGAGAATCCTTATTTATACTCAATGAAGTAACTTATAACTGATGTAAATCTGTGTTGTACTGATAGTTTTTGCTAGTTATTCAATAAATATTCATTAACTGGGTAGCAGCTAATGAAGAATAAAAGTTTAATGTTTTAAATATGGTAGGTTCCATATATAGTCAATTTTTTAAGACAATAAAAATTATTTCACTGACCAGTGTGCCAATTATTAAGCCATTATTTCTCAGCTCCCAACCCACTCTGCTCACTTACTGTGTGATGCTGGAACTAAGCGACCAAACTTCTGCTTTGGAGTCCACAAGAGGGAGAGTGCAAGGCTAGAGGAGGAAGAGAGCAACTGTTCATTCTTGATTGTTTCCTGTAGACATCCTGTCTGTTCCCCATTCCTAGGGGAACAGCACCTTAGCAATGCTTCTTCACCTCTGGCAGGGCCTTCCTGGAACAGCAGTGGGGTTTTCCACACACTGGGAGAAGCACCCTCATCTTGCTGCCCCAGTGACACCACTACCAGGCAACTGGTCTCCCTGCACTGAGGCCAGAGTTTTAAATTAATTTCAAAAGTCGACTCTAATTTTTCTTTCTAATCACCTTTATGGAGCTTTAATTTACACAAAATAAAATGTTACTACTTTAATTGTACGGTTTTGACATATACTAATGTAACGTAATTATCATTCCAATTAAAATACAAATAATTTTCATCATCCCAAAAAATACCATAGTGCTCCTCTGCCATCAATATCTCTCCACACACAAGGTCCCAGAAAAGAAATAATCTGTTTTCTAGTTTTGCCTTTACTAGAGTTTCATTTAGTTGAAAGCATGTGGCATGTATTTTTTTTGTGTCTGGCTTCATTTGTTCAACATATCTTCGAGATTCATCCATGTGATTACAAGAATCGGTAATTTTTTTCCTTTTTATTGCTGATAACTGTGTGCTGTTGTTTTATTTTTTTTAACAGATGTAACATAGTTAATATCTATTCACGCATTACTAGATACAGAGTTGCTTCCAGTTTGGGGATATTATGAATGAAACTGCTATGACACTCAAGTGCAAGTAATTGAAGGGACATATGTTTTCCTTTCTCATGGGTAATTACCTCATAGTGGGCTTGGTGAGTCATAAAGTAACTGTAATGTTTAGCTTTATAAAAAAAAAAAACTGTCAAACTGTTTTTGAAAAGGCCTGTACTATTTTATATGCCCATTAGCAATGTTACAAGTTCTAGTCCTTCCACATCCTTGCCAGCACTTGATATGATCAGTCTTTTAATTTTAGTTATTCTGCTGGGTGTGTAGGGGTACTGCATTGTCATTCAACTTGTACTTCCTAATGACTAATAATTTTTAGCACCTTGTGTTATGTTAATTGGCCAATCACATATCTTCTTTTGTAAAGTACCTGTTTTGTCCCCCCATTACTTGGGTAATTTGTCCTCTACTATTGAGTTATAAGAGTTCTTTATATATTCTGGATGCAAGTTCCTTATCAGATTTATGTATGGGAATATTTTCTCCCAGTCCATGGCTTCCCCTTTCATTTTATATAAGTGTCTTTCAAAGAACAGATTTTAATTTTTATAAATTCCAAATTATCAACTTTTTTTTTCTTTTCTGACCCATGATTATTGAGCCCTAAGTAATTATTCCTTTGCCTGCCCAAGGTCACAAAGAATTGCTTCTATGTTTTGTTCTAAAAGTTTTAAAATGTTAGCTTTTACATTTAGATATATTCACCCAATGATAGAACGTCAAAACATAAGAAGCAAAATTGACACAGGAAGGAAGGAAGGAAGGAAGGAAGGAAGGAAGGAAGGAAGGAAGGAAGGAAGGAAGGAAGGAAGGAAAGAAGGAAGGAAAGAAGGAAGGAAAGAAGGAAGGAAAGAAAGGAAAGGAGGAAGGAAGGAAGGAAGGAAGGAAGGAAGGAAGGAAGGAAGGAAGGAAGGAAGGAAGGAAAAGAAAAACTTTGATCAGACATTTCAATATCCCTCTCTCAATAACAGTCTTTGTCAGCTTGGGCTGCCATAACAAAATACCACACACTGGATGGCTTACACAACAGAAATTATTTTTTCACAGTTCTGGAAGCTGGAAGTCCAAGATCAAGCATCAGTGTGGTTGGATCCTGGTGAGAGCTCTCTTCCTGTTTGCAGATGGCTACCTTCTAGCTGTGTCCTCACATGGTAGAGGTAGAGAGAGACAGAGACAGAGAGACAGAGAGCTCTCTATTGTCTCTTATTATAAGGACACTAAGCTCATCATAGACACTAATCTCATCAGTCTCATGATGTCATCTAAACCCAATTACCTCCAAAGGCCCAATTTCCAAACACCATCACACAGAGGGTTAGGGCTTTAATATATGAATTTTGGGGGAACAAAATTCAGTCCATAGCAATAATGGATACAATGACTAAATAGAAAATCAGTAATGATTTTGGTTTGGGAAGACTTCAACCAACCTGACATTAATTGACATTTGTAGAACACTCCACACAACATCAGAACAAACTTTTTTTTTCAATTGTATACAGGTGGTCATATTTTGGGTCATCAAAATTTTTTTGACAAATTTAAAAATATATTCTCTGACCACAGTGGAATTTCATTAAAACTAAAGAACAAAAACATTTCCCAAAAATGCCTAAATATTTAAAATGTAAATAGAGTATTTCTAATAATCCGTGGATCAAAGAAAACCTCAAAAGGTAAATTAGAAAGTGTTCTGTACTGAAGTGAATGAAAATGAAAACATATCAAAGTTTAGGGGATGACACTAACATAGAAATTAGGGAGATATAGTGCTAAATGCCTACTTAAAAAAAAAAAAGGAGGTCTCAAATAAATAAAGTTTGCACATTAAGAAACTAAAAAAAATAAGAACCAATACAATCCAAAGTAAGCTGAAGAAAAAACAGCAAAGATCAGAGTAGAAACCAATGAAATAAGAAAAAATAGGAATGGATCAAATTTTGTTAACATGTTAATTCTCCCTAAACTAATCTATAGATTCAATGCAATCACAATCAATATTCAAAGAGACTTGTTTTTGTAGAAATTTGACAAGCTGATTCTGAAAGGCGGGTAAAAATGCAAATGACTCAAAACAACTTTGAAAAAAAAGCACAAAGTTGGAAAGCCAACACTGTTTGATTTCATAACATATTATAAAGCTACAGTAATCAAGAGAGAGGGGTATTGACATAAAGATAGACAAACAGAACAATGGAAAGAATAAAGAAATAGACCCATACACATGTGGAAAACTCATTTCAACACAGATACAAATTCAAGTCAGCTGAGAAAGGATATTCTTTTCAACAAATGGTGCTGGAACAATTAAATATCCATATGTAAACATTAATTCAAAATGAACACAGACCTATATATAAACCTAAAACTATAGAACTTCCAGGAGAAAATCTTTGAACCTTTGGTTAGGCAAATATAATATCAGAATCACAGCTGATAAAAGAAAAAAACTGTTAAATTGGACCGCAACAGAACTTAAGAATTTCTGCTTTTTGAAAGACCCCATTAAAAGAATGATAAGACAAACAACAAAATGAGAGAAAATATTTGCAAGTCATATAACTGATAAAGGAAGTTACCTAGAATATTTAAAGAAATCTAAACGCCCAATAATAAGTAAACAAAAACCGAACTAAAAAAAAAAAAAAAAGAATGGACCAAAAAAGGATACTTTACCAAAGAATATATACAGGTGACAAACAAGCCAGTGGAAGTGTACCAACATTAGTTACTGTATCCACAATGAGATAGCATTAGGTGCTATCAGGAAAGCATAAATTAAGAAAGGCTGACAGTGGCAACCACTGGTGAGAAGGTAAAGAGGCCAGAACGTTCATTCACAGCTGCTGGAAATGTAAAATGGCACAATCGCTTCGGAAACCAGTTTGGCCGTTTCTTAAAAATCTAAACGGATGCCTACCATATAATCCGGTGCAGGTATTTACTCAAAAAATATGAAAGCATATATCCATTCAAAGACCTATACATGAAGGCTCACAGAAGCTTTCTTTATAATAGCCCAAAACAGGAAAAACTCAAGTGTCCATCAACAAGTGATTGAATAAACTGTGGTTTGTCTACACACGAAATAGTATTCAGCAATAGAAAGGAAGGAACTGTTGATACATGTTACAACAAAGATGACTCTCAAAATAATTATGACATATGAAAGAAGACAGAAAAGGGGTGCCTGGGTGGCTCAGTCGGTTGAGCATCTGACTCTTGGTTTTGGCTCAGGTCATAATACCTCAGGGTTATGAGATGGAGCCCAATGTTGGGCTTGCCACTCAGAGGGAAGTCTGCTTGAGATTCTCCTCCTCTTCCTCTCCCTCTGCCCCTTCCCTACCTCGTGGGCACTCTCTCTCTCTCTCAAATAAATAATTAAATAAATCTATTTTAAAAAGCAAATAAAAAAAGTAACTCACACTGTACTATTCCATTTATACAAAATTTTAGGATATGCAAACTGATCCACAGTGACAAAAAGCAGATCAGCAGCTGCCTGAGGAGAGAGAGGGATTAGAAAGGTGCACAAAGAAACTGTTGGAGGTGATGAAGATGTTCATTATCTTGATTATAGTGATGGTTTTGCAGGTGTGTGCATATGTCAAAACATCACATTTTACACATTAAATATGCACAGTTTACTGTAAATCAATTATACTTCAATAAATCTGTTTTAATAATAAATAACTGAATGTTTTCTGCTTCCTGACTAAACCTTGACTGTTACAATAGGAAGGAAGGGAGGATGGGAGGAAGAAGGGCAAAGGGAGGGGAAGGGGAAGGGGAAGGGGAGGAAGGGAAGGAAGGGAGGAGGAGGGAGGGAGGAAGAAACTATAGTATATAATTAAATGGATTGGAAAAGGGAAGAAACACATGAAATGGGATGAAATGGGAAGAGTCCACCCCTTTCAAATCTTAAAAAAAAAAAAAAAGCCTTTCTGTATAAACTAGACAACTATTTGGGACCTTATCACTGCAATTGTTTAAGGAGAAAACATCGTAAGGATGCTTTAGTATTTAGTGGCACAGGATTAGAGATAAGAATATATATTAATATGCTTTGATCAACCCTTACTTAAACTTCTTTGTCAAAGCAGTATTTCTGAAGGAAGAAAAACACATTCCATCATTTTTTCCTATATATAAGTTTGACAATGTTTTCATTTTTTCATTTTAAGTAATTATTTGGCAGGTTCAGTTGAAGAAGGAGGCAGGGCAGTTCACTACCTAGTTCATGGGTCCAGCACCAGGTCGTAAGACCCGCACTGGAATATCTCTACAGCATTTCTTATCCCTCACAGGATGCAAGTAGCAGTTGTATAAGGGTTATTCTTCAGATCCACCAAGAAGTTTAACTATTACAGAAAAACACTCATGCAATAAACATGTGTATACTTCTAGGGAAACTAAGAGTAGCTCCTGAGACAGAGTCTGCTAGTTGACCCTAATGTCCAGCTTCTCTTTCTTCCTTTTAATACCCCATCCCCACAACAAGGTTTAGCATGGCGTAGAGCCAACCAATCAGCTAATACATTTTCCAGACTCCTCTGCAGCTAAAAATGGCAACGTTCCTACCAATGGAATATAAACAGGAGTAATGTGTGCAGCCCTTACATAACTTCCTTCAGTGGGAATCATCTGCCCTTCACTTCTCTCTTTTCCTCTTCCCAAAGACTGGAACATAAATGTAGTCATAGAACACCAGGATCAAAAACACAGATGTGGACAACACTCTTGTCAATAGTGGGGCAATGTGACTAAAGTAACTGGATTCCTGGCTGACCTTGTGAGGCAGAGTCATCTTCCTGTCTTGGACTCCTCCCTCTCTCTGGAACATTAAGTGACAGAGAAAAAACTTATCTCTTGTTTGGGCCTCTGTAGTTGGAGGTCTCCTTGCTAAAGCAGCATGATACCTTCTCCTATGGTTGGGGAGCCTTCTCTTACTGACCAAACTTGGTATATTTCATGGAACAAAAAAGATGTGGGAAGAGTTATAAGTAAGAGGTATAAGAACGTGATAATACTGGGGCGCCTGGGTGGTTCAGTTGGTTAAGTGTACAACTCTTGATTTTGGCTCAGGTCATGATCTCAGGCTCATGAGATTGAGCCCCACATTGGGCTCTGCACTAGGCATGGAGCCTGCTCAAGATTCTCTCTCCCGCAGCCCACAGAATGGGAGAATATATTTGCAAATGACACTATAGATAAAAGACTGGTATCCAAGATCTACAAAGAACTTCTCAAACTCAGTACATAAGAAACAAATAAACAAATCATAAAATGGGCAGAAGATATGAACAGACACTTTTCCAATGAAGACATGCAAATGGCTAACAGACGCATGAAAAAATGTTCAAAATCATGAGCCATCAGGGAAATTCAAATCAAAACCACATTGAGATACCACCTTATGCCAGTTAGAATGGCAAAAATGGACAAGGCAGGAAACAACAAATGTTGGAGAGGATGTGGAGAAAGGGGATGTCTCCTACATTGTTGGTGGGAATGTAAGTTGGTATAGCCACTCTGGAAAACAGTGTTGAGGTCCCTTAAAAAGTTAAAAATTGAGCTACCCTATGATCCAGCCATTGCACTACCGGGTATTTACCCCAAAGATAAGGACGTAGTGAAGTGCCATATGCACCCCAATGTTCATAGCAGCATTGTCCACAATAGCTAAATCGTGGAAGGAGCCAAGATGCCCTTTAACAGATGACTGGATTAAGAAGATGTGGTCCATATATACAATGGAATATTACTCAGCCATCAAAAAGAACGATTTCTCAACATTTGCTGCAACATGGACGGCACTGGAGGAGATAATGCTAAGTGAAATAAGTCAAGCAGAGAAAAGACAATTATCATATGGTTTCTCTCATCTATGGAATATAAGAACTAGGAAGATCGGTAGGAGAAGAAAGGGATAAAGAAAGGGGGGGGTAATAGAAGGGGGAATGAAGCATGAGAGGCTATGGACTCTGAGAAACAAACTGAGGGCTTCAGAGGGTAGGGGGTGGGGGAATGGGATAGGCTGGTGATGGGTAGTAAGGAGGGCACGTATTACATGGTGCACTGGGTGTTATACGCAACTAATGAATCATCGAACTTTACATCGGAAACCAGGGATGTACTGTATGGTGGCTAACATAATATAATAAAAAAATATTATTATAATCAAAAAAAAAAGATTCTCTCTCTCCCCCTCCCTCTGCCTTTCCCCCCCACCAAAAAAAAAGATGATAATACTGAAGGTGAAGGATGGAAATTCCTAGCCAGAAGCGAAGAAATTACAGAAAAAGAAGAGATCTAAAGATGATAGAAGCAGAGGGCCTGGCTGAAGGAGAGAAGAGTGAAAGGAGAGTCTGCCTACCACTAGTCTCTGGATTTAAATCCAAAGGAATTTGAAAAACTCTCAGCCAAGAGCACTTCACTTCCCTGCCATGATTTAAAGTCAATGTATTGTTGGCAGTGGTGAGTTCTCTAATTATATAGCCAAATGTGTTAATGAAGTAAAGTGGTATCTCTCCCCAAAAAGCAAATGCCCTATACTGTACAAATATTAAAAATAACACTGAGTTCATCTTTTCAGACAGTGGATCTTCCTCTAACTTTTCAACTATACAGCAGTAATCAAGAATCAGATAACCTATTTACCTTATTTCCCATTTACCCCAATCTAGTCTTCATAACATAGTTAAGGAAATGTGCCGTTTCAGGACTCCTTGGTCTTTTTAAAATAAAAATAATTTAATCACTTTTAGAATAAAATATTGCCACCTAAAACTAAAATGTGTGTCATGCGGACACCACTCAAGTCTAACATGCAAATGTGGCATTTCACTGGCTCTGCTCTACCACTGAAATGCAACCCTGAACTCCCACAACTCCTTTTCAAGAAAATATTGCTGACATCACACCCCATCATCTATATTACCTATCTCTAGCACTAATCCCTATCAGCAATGTACAATAATAAGGATTTAGAGTGATTCACACTGGGCTCAGCTGAGCCATTTTACGGCTCTGACCTGGGCTCACTCACACATCTGAAGGTTGTCAAGGGGTCAGCGGATCTGAGACTGGGCTCAACTCTAGCAACTAGGCTCTACTCCACTTACCTATCATCCCATTCCTGGTACTAAGGAGCAAGCTCAATCATGCAGACTTTTTGGTCACATCATGCCTGCTATTCCCCTGGCATAAATGTGTTTGAACCCAAAATAAGGAGTAGGGAAATACACTCTGTTTCTTGAATGGGATAAACTGTGAAGCCACATGACAATGGGCATGGGTATATGGACAAGTGAAGAATTAGGGCCATTAAAGTATACTACCAAAACCCACTGTATGGGTACTGAAAGGGAAAACTCTTTTTCCCTACTCCCAATACTTCCAACATCAGACGGGGGCAGTGGCGGGATTCCATCCCAAGCAATTCTCTAATACCAGCTGGGTGTCCTACAATTCATTTCAATTCTGACACAACCTGGAAATAGTGTCAGACCCCACAGGGTAAAGACTCATTCCCACAAGACTGCCCCCTCTTCAGATCAGCTGAAAGTCCAGGTTGTCACCTGGGCTTACCACCCACAGGCTATAAATCGGAGGTTCTCATGAACCTCAGGTTCAATAATTTGCTAAAGCAGCTCACAGAATTCAGGAAAACAGCTTACTTACTAGATTACCAATTTCTTATAAAAGGATATAACTCAGGAACAGCCGGAGAGAAAAGATGCATAGGACAAAATATGGGGGACAGGACACAGAGTTTCCAGAACCTGTCCAGGAACACCAACCTCCCAGCACCAACATAAAAGCTCTCTGAATCCCATTCTTCAGGGATTTTTAAGGAGGCTTCATTTTGTAGTCATGACTGATTAAATCATTGGCTACTGGTCATTAATTCAACCTCCAGCCCCACTCCACTCCCCAGAGGTCAAGGACTGAAAGTTCCAACCCCCTAATATCATATGGCTTGTCCCCTAATGAGCCCCCATCCCTAAGGGCTTTCCAAAAATCACCTCATTAATATAAACTCAGGTATAGCTGAAAGGGGTTTGTTTTGCATAAAAAAAGATACCTTCCTTGCTCTTATCACTTAGGAAATTCCAAGGGTTTTAGAAGCTCTGTGCCAGGAACCAAGAGGAAAACCAAATGTATATTCTTATTATTAATCACAGTATCACAGGCACACACATACAGCCTCATACATATATACACACTTATATCCTGCTTTGTCTCCTGCTCCTACTTGTCACCGCTCCTTGAGATGTCCTTCCTAAATATCTCCTGATTCAAATATAGTTGTTGCTACATTCGTACAGTAAGAGCAGAGACTGAGTCAGCCAACATATTCATATTCTGGAAATGTCACTAACCAACTATGTAACCAATGAGAGCTGTGGAAATAATCTCAAATTACTTTCTAAATCCTAATTCTCAGTCCTGTTTAGTTTACCTTCCCACCATTCCCTTCCAACTTCCCACAACCATCAGACATTACCTTCGATCATTTCTTCAGCAAACATCAACTGGGTGCCTTTTGTGTATTAAGCCCTTTCCAGAAACTGGGAATTCAGAGAAATACTTAGCCAAATCTTCACCTTCCAGGAACCACAATCCAGTAGCTAAAACAGACAACTAAAGCAACAATGCAATGACAAGTTTAGTGTAAGTGCCGACAATTAGCTTTTTTTATTGTAATGCAAGTGTCTGACATGAAGTTTTTCACTGTCAAGCCATCCTTTTCAAAGGCCTCCATCTCTAATTAAAAAAAAGTTGCCAGCTACCTAACTACATAAAGAGCAAGGCCACCCCCCCCCCATGAAGTTCTGCTTTTAGAAAGCCCTGAGTGACTTAGACAACTGTCTGCTTAAATGACCCTGTGTTTCCCTTCTGGCGCTTTAACGCCCTGCTCTTACATTTTAAATTCACCAAAAGGAGCAAACCCATGAAACCATAAGTCCTCTACCCTCAACCCCAATAAAGGCAGAACCCCAGGTCCACTCTCTCTGTCTCTACCCACTCAAGCCATTCTTAAGTATGGGAGGACAAACCCGATGGGCTAAACAAGTTCTGTTTTCTCTCAAGAGTCTAAAGTAGGGGTGGCTCAGTTGTTAAATGTCTGCCTTCGGCTCAGGTCATGATCCCAGGCTTCTGGGATCAAGCCCTGCCTAGGGCTCCCTGCTGAGCAGGGACCCTGCTTCTCTCTCTCCCACTTCCCCTGCTTGTGTTCCCTCTCTCACCGCTCTCTCTGTGTCACATAAATAAATAAAATCTTTTAAAAAGAGTCTAAAGTAGTTAAGCCTCATCATGCATGTGTATGTCTGATTAAGTGTGTGCATATAGGCACAAAAGCTGTAACAAAGGCATGTTCACAGACTACCCCACTCTCTCTTCAGGTGTAAGAGTTTCTTGAAATTGCCTGCCTAGCCCTCCTTCTCACTTCTAGACAGGAAAGGGTCTTTCCTCCTGAAAGGAAAGCTAAGCGGATCCTCCTGACAAAATGCTGAATGGGTGCTGGAAGGGAAGAAAGCATAATAAACTTTCTTTATTTGGCTGGATGTGATTAACAGGAAGAAATTTTTAGAGAACTGAAGAATGAATTGAGTGAGCTTATGGAGATGAGAGAAGAGCATAGAAGAGGAAAGGGAATTCTAATGAGTGTTAAAAAAAAGTGTATTATTAGCTTTTCTTTTTTTTTTTTAAGATTATTTATTTATTTGACAGAGAGAGAGACAGCCAGCGAGCGAGGGAACACAGGCAGGGGGAGTGGGAGAAGAAGCAGCAGGCTCCCAGCAGAGGAGACTGAGGTGGGGTTCGATCCCAGGACTCTGGGATCATGCCCTGAGCCGAAGGCAGATGCCTAATGACTGAGCCACCCAGGTGCCCCTTATTAGCTTTTCTATTAATGCATAAAAACTACCACAAACTTGGAGACTTAACACAAATTTATTACCTCACAGTTTTCTTGGATCAAGAGTCTGGGCACGACTAAACTGGACACTGTGGTTCAGTATCTCATAAAGCTACAAAAAAAAAAAAAAAAAGATGTAACCTGTGCTACAGTTCTCATTTGGAGCATGGGTTTAAAACTTTTCCAAGCTCCCTCACTCATTCAGTTGACTGAATTCAATTCTTTGTGATTGTAGGGATGAAAAAGTCCTCCCTTTCTTGCTGTCAGTGGCTGGGCATCACTCTCAGTGTCTAGAAGTTGCCCACAGTTCCTTGCTTCACATCTCACAGTCAGTTCACAACATGAATAAATTTGCTTTCGTCCAGGCCACCACTTCTACTTTTTCTAAAAGTTCACCTGATTAGGCCAGGCCCAGCCAGGACAATTCCTCTTTGATTAACTCAAATGCAACTGATTAGTATCCTAACCATGGGAATGACAGCCCATCATATGCACAGGTCTCCTTCACACTCAAGGGGAAAAGAGATTACATAAAACAAGAGCGGAAATCTTGGGGGCTATCTTAAAATAATGCCTACTGTACTGTATGTTTGAAATGTTTTAATATGTTTTAGGAATGACAGTAAAGAAATGAATTCCTTTCCCTTAAATTTGCTTGTCAAATTGTGTTTTGTTAACTGCCAGAAAACCCAATTCTTGGTCTTGGGGTTTATAAAAGAGAGAGAGAGAGAGAGAGAGAGAGAGAGAGAGAGAGAGAGAGTTGAGGAACACTAGGTCTTGAACCAGGGAAAAAACAAATACCTTGTGATGGCTCTTTGGGTCCCTGAAAGTCTAGTATCAGATTCACTGAACATATGCTTTCAAATAAATACAGTAAACTACAGAGAAGGATACTAGTATCCGTGTTTTGAAAATAACTACACATTGTAGGGGCACCTGGGTGGCTCCGTTGGTTGAGCATCCAACTCCTGATGCTGGCTCAGGTCACAACCTCAGGGTCGTGAGTTCGTGCCCCACATTGGGCTCCATGCTGGGTGTGGAGCCTACTTAAAAAAAAAAGGAAAGGAAAGGAAAGGAAAGGAAAGGAAAGGAAAGGAAAAAGAAAAGAAAAAAACTACACAATTGCCTATGTAGAACAAAAAAGGAAGACTATCTTGTCCTTATGAGAGGAAATATTTTCATATTTTTATATCACTACTTACTAAAACAAGGGGTGGTGACTAGGTTTATTTCTGCTTTGAAGATTTCTTCTAATGGTAATTGGAAATTAACCCTAAGACAAATCTGAAAAAGCCATTGTAAAAATGGAGGATGTTTAAAGGTATATTATTAAATAAACCCTTATAAATTTCATATCAAAAGAAATGTACTAATGGCCTAATTTTTGTGTATTTGGACATATTTTACTTCATTTAATATTCAAAACAGTATCTGAGCATTTGCTTTACTTTCTCCATTTTCACAGTGAGAAAACCTAACACTCATGTTAAGTGACTTCATCAAGACTACACAGCTGGTGAAGAACAGAGTCAGGAAGGAAACAAACCTAGAATTTTCAACTCCAAAGGCCTT
Source organism: Ursus americanus (assembly GCF_024610735.1). Classification (NCBI taxonomy): domain Eukaryota; kingdom Metazoa; phylum Chordata; class Mammalia; order Carnivora; family Ursidae; genus Ursus; species Ursus americanus. The sequence goes on from NC_142134.1 coordinate 70,131,414, forward strand.
ACGTTTTTCCACTCTGCCACAATGGTTTCTCAATCATTCATTCTTTTATTCATTCGTTCCACAAACATATTATTTGGTGCTTGTTATATTTCAATAATGGTCATAAGCTCATGGAGCTACTAGCATGGTGCATTCAAAAACCCGGTGTAAATTTTTCCTCCTCCTCATCCACGTAAATAAAGCTAATTCCTTCATCTGTGAGCCCAGAGCATGTTATACTTAGTGCTTCGAGAGTACACGGCATTGTATCATGGTTTACTGGATCCCAGACAATAGGCCATGCAAGGTACCTTCCAGGCTCCCTTCCTAGGACGCCTGCCAAGCTAATGGGGCACGCATCTGTCACAAATCAGAGGATACAGAAGAAAGGAAGGGAAGGAACACACCACCTCAGTTGATTGTCACTTTAAAGGAGCAAAGGAAGGCCATACCATACTAAATCATTGAGACTGCTAAACAGGAAACTCAAATAATACACAACAGAAACACACAAGTTTAAAACACATTAACTGCTGGAAAGAAACTGAGTCGCTGAGAGTTGCCATCATCTCCCTTCTTGCAGCAATAACTTTTGTTTCATCAGAATGGCACCCTCAATAAACATTCTTTTAACACATTATTTTGCTGGCTTATTGTCACTGGCGTTTAACATTTTTCTCTGTAGCTCAAGAGCTTCTCCTGAGGGAAATATATGAAAGCAGTGGGTTGCCTGCAAAATCCTGGGTAATGTTAATCTAAATCCCCCTACATTCTCTTGTTCCTCTGACTCTGAATTATATCAGCTTTGAAGAATCGGTGTGATACCATATTCATACAGTTATCAGTTACTAAAATCTTTGTCACCCAAAATGAATAACACAATATGGTGTGATACAACATAACATAACATCACATAGCATAATATAGAATTTCAGTAAGAAAAAAATATGCTCACAGAAAATGTCATTTTCTCTGAAACTAAGAGAGATTTATGGTGATTTGTCCTTGGGGAAAAGATTGACTTTTGGATGATTAAATTTGGTATTAAAATAAGAAGTTATTAACAACTGGGTATATATTCCTCCACTTAACAAGCTCTGGGGCTCTGGCAAATAACTTAACTTTTTACCAATTCAGTTCTCTTACCTATGGAATGGAGAAAACAATAGAACCTGCTTCGTAGAGCTATTGTAGGAGTAAAATGAACAATACATATAAAGTACGTAGTTCAGTATCTGACAGAAGTAACCTCTCAATAAATGTTAGCCATTTTCATGTAACGTATGCGTGTTAAGCATACATTCCTTTCTGTCTCTAGCAACCTGACTCTTAAGAAAGACTCTGAGATACAAAATTACGAAAAAGTCCTCCCAAGTTCCCTTCCAAAGAATAATAATATTTCCAGCCACTGGAGAAATATGTTGCAAATAATCCTGCTCAAGTCTTTTATTAGATTCTTGCTTGACTAATGGGGCCACTTCTGAATTTGGCATTTAGAATACTCACTAAATTTATCCTTTACAGAACTCAGCGACATTCCATTCTCCATGGCTACATGTTTTCAGCATCTATTACCTATAATTTTTCTTTCTCTGTCTTCCTACAAGAGTTTTCATTGGTTATGGCCACTAGCTGGGCCTTCTCTTTATTTCTCAACATTTACTTCTTTAGCAAAATATTCTTATTTTGCTTATAAAATTATTCTTCCTATATGCTTAGTTTTGATGACTGTCGCCACTCTTCTTGCCCTAACCCAAGCAAACTACCCAGCCTGATCACCTGCTTGTCATTTCATTCTGTCCATTGTTCCAAGGGAATCATTCTTTTCTGCACTCTACAGATTTAGACCCTAAGTGTTTGATAAACAGGGCATAAGGAAAATATTAAAAGGCAGAAGAAAATAACAGAGCTTCTGTTAAATGAATTAATGTCACAAATTTTAGGTAAACATATTTTCTTAGAGATTATTCCAGGTGCGGACCAGAAATAGAATTTTGACAAGTATTTATTAATCTCCAACTTTATGCCAAGCACTCAACTGACTGCTGAGGACATAGCCGTAAACAAGACAAAGGTGTTCTCTGCCCTCACATAGCATAGACTCCAGGGGACAAGCAGGAAAGACAAATGCTAAACAAAGTGTGAAGACAAAGGTGAGGTTATCCGAGTGAGGCCAGAGATAGTCACCTATGCAATAAATATTATGCTCCTGTGTCCACCACCCCCCCAAAAAAATCACATTGAGGCCCTAACCCCCAATGTGATGGTATTAGGAATTTGGGCCTTTGGGAAGTGATTATGTTTAGATGAGGTCATGAAAGCAGAGCCCCCTTGATTAGCATCCTCATAAGAAAAGGCAGAGACCAGAGCTCACTTTCTCTTCCATATATGAGGATACAGTGAGAAGGCAGCTGTCTGCAAGCCAGGAAGAGGACCCTCACCAAGCCAAACCTGCCGGCATCTTGATCTTGGACTTTTTAGCCAGAACTATGAGAAATAAATGTATGTTGTTTAAGTCACCCGGTCAGGGGCCTTTTTGTAATGGCCACCCCAGCTGACTAAAACAACTCCCTTCCACCGTGTAAGACAGAGCTACTCAAACTGTCGCCATGGACTAGTGCCCATCTCCAAACTGTGTTAGTGGCCACTTATAAACTATAAACTTATAAATTTTGGTAAAGTAATTTTATGTCTGCTAAATTTTAAGAATAAAAGACTAGATCTTATGTTTTGTATGTTTCCAAATCCATTTTTAAATATAATACATTTTCATTATAGTTTATAAAATTATTGGTCTGTGATGGATTGTAAATAGAAATAGCAGCTCTTCATTACAGATGGCTTCAGAAGCTACACCCAGCAGACTACATTTTCCATTCTCCCCTTGCATTTAGGTGGACCCTTCAAACAAGTCCTCCCCATTAGTGTATGAGGAAAAGGGGCATGTGCCACCTCTGGGCCAACATGGGATGAGGTACTATGCCTTCTCCAGTCCCTCTTCCTTCTTTCACCATCAGCTGGATGCAGATGATACCAAAGTCTGAGGGACAGCAAAGCCATAAAGTGGGAGGAGTCTAGTTCCTAAATCATCAGGGGTAGGAAGGCTGCCCACTGGCCAAGAACATCTGCATTATATAAGTATTATGGGTTGAATTATGTTGAGGTCATAAATCCCAGCACCTCAGAATGTGGCCTTATCTGGAAATGGGTCTTTACAAAGGTAATCAATTTAAAATGAGGTCATTAGACTGAGCCCTAATCCAATATGACTGGTGTCCTAAAAAAGACAGACAGACACAGAGAAGACAATGTGAAGACACACATGGGAGGAAAACACATGTAACTGAAGCAATGAATCCACAAGTCAAGGACTACCAAGGATTACTGGCAAATACCAGAGGCTGAAAAGCACAAAGAAGGATTCTTCCATACAGCCATCAGAGAGAATAACTGACACCTTGATTCAGGTTTCTAGCCTCTGGAACTTTGAGACAATAACTGTCTGTTGTTTCAAGCCGCCCAGCTTTTGGTCCTTTGCTAGGAAACTATATAGTGAGTAAAAAATAAACTCTGAGTAGAACCACTGAAATTTGGAAGTTGAACTAGTTAACATCATCCTAACAAATGCAGAGCATATACTGTAAGCAAGTCCACTGTGGACTACAGGGCCAAGGGACATCGATCTGTGGCAGAGGCACTTAAAGAGATCTGAGGAGTGCGAAATCAGCTAGCACAAGCAAGGAGAGGTTGCTCCGACAGGAAAAAGGGCTGATCACAGCAGAAAAGCTTTTCAGGAACAGCATGTAAGACAGCCCTGATACAGGAAAGAATATGGTAGATCTGGGAACTAAGAAAATCCAGTGTATCTAGAGCATGAAGAACAGGAGAACAGACAGAGGTAGGCAGGTAGGTAGGTGGGCAGGTAGGTAGAGGTCAGAGTTTATAGGTTGTGACAGCTACAGAGGTGTTTCTCAGTAGCATCAGGAAGGACAACAGGGTCCAGAGACAGTCATCAAAAGGCCAATTGTTTATTGGTTCTGATCCATTCACACACACAAAAAGAAGTCAGGAATGATTAAACCTCCCCCAGTGCTCAAGTCTGGAGGGAGCTGGGGGACAGAACACAGAGCCACACAACAGCAGCCCTGAGCAGCCAGTGTTTTGAAAGAACATTGAAGAAAAGCAACAAAACTGTGTTTTGAAATTATCTTGGTCCACTCAGCCTGCTACAACAATATACCCAGACATTGAGTGCCTTATAAGTAACAGATTCATTTCTCATAGTTCTGGAGTTTGGGAAGTCCATAAACATGGCGCTGGCAGATTCTGTGTCTGGTAAGGACCCACTCCCTCATAGATGGCCATCTTCCCACTGTAACCTCACATGGTGAAAAGGCAATGGATCTCTCTGGGCCTCTTTTACAAGTGCACTAAGGCCACACTGCAAAGGATGTGAATAAACGAACATTGTTAACTGTGGTCATTAGACAGCCAACAACAAGCATCCAGGATGTGCTAAGGGACTAAACAAGAATTATGAGAAAAGGAAGGAGTCAAGAATGACTCCAAGTGCTTTTGCCCTACATAGCTGGAAGACCAGACTCCTAAGATACAGAAGGCAAGGGGTAGAATTAACAATTCCATTTTGGATTTGATACCTTGCAAGACTATTAGATATCTAGGTGGAGATATTAACTGGATATACAACTCAGGGGGAGTTAGGCTGTCTTATTCCATTCAGGCTCCTATAACAAAGTGCCATAGACTGGATGGCTTACGTACAACAGAGATTTATTCCTCATAATTATGGAGGGTGGAAGTCCAAAATCAAGGTGCCAACATGGTCAGGTTGTGGTGAGAGCCCTCTCCCTGGTTTGCAGACTTCTCATTATATCCTCACATGGCAGAAGGATGGAGAGCTTTCTGAGGTCCCTTGTAGTAAGCCATTAATCCCACACATGAGGGCTATACCCTCATGACCTCATCACTACCCAAAGGCCCCACCTTCTAATACAATCACCTTGGACATTAGAATTTCAAAATACAGATTTTGGAGAGGACACAAACATTCAGACCATAGTTGACTTTCGCATCAAATGACTGAGGAAGTAAAGACTGAGAAGTCTCCAAATTGGTCTTAACCCAATATACTATATTTAGTCAGGGTCCTTCAGAGAAACAGAACCAATAGGGTGTGTGTGTATATAAAGATTTATTACAGGAATTGGCTTCCGTGGTTAACACAATCTGCTGTCTACAAGTTAGAGAACTAGGAAAGCCAGTGGTATAATTCAGTCCAAGTCCGAAGAGAATCTGGTGTAAATCCTGCGGTCCCCAAGGACCAAGAACCAGGAGTTCTGATGTCTGAAGGCAGAATATGGACAACCCAGCTCACGTTCACCCTCCCTCCACCTCTGTGTTCTATTTGGGCCCCCAACAGGTTGGATAACATCCATCAACATTTGTGAAAGACAGTGAATATTCTTCGCTGTCTTCTGAATCAAATGCTAATCACTCACAGACACACTCAGAAATACTGTTTTACCAGCTATCTAAGCATCACCTAACCCAGTCAAATTGACACATAACATTACCCATCCCATACAAGGAAGCAGCTTTTCTATGACCAACTGGTGAGGGATGCTGATCAACAGAGAAAATCCTAGTCAGCCCAGAACAGGGACCTTTCCTCTGACAGCGCAAGAGGGCTAAGTGTTGCACCAGTTCTTAGAAGAGTTAGGAAGTTCATATCTAGCTATCATTTATAATGAACTAAAACGTAACTATGGTTAAGTTTTATATACATAAAATAAGCTGTGCATAGTTCTCATCTGCTAGTGTGGATTCACTAGTAACTTTCTAATTAGCTTCATAAAGTTTCTAGTTACAGGACCTCCTCAGATCGTGTTAATTAAAACAACAGGAATAACAATATCCAAATGATGTTGACTCCATTGACAATTCTGAAGTACAGAGTAGGTAAAATAGAAAAGTAATTCTTCCCAACCCACTTATACAAATGCTCTAAAATATATTTCTCTCTGGACGAGCTACATGCTATTATAGGTCTTAATGTTCATCCTTAGCACATCGTCTACTTTGCACTTTTTTATGGCTTCATTTGCATGTCTGTCTGCTTCCCCCCCCACACAAATGAGTTAAGTTTTCAAAATCAATATCTCAAAGGCCAACCCTGATGTAAAGGAATTAGTCATTATTTTCATGCATAGAGAACAAAGTTTCCTTTCCCCCTGACTGTTGGCATAACACTTTCCCCCACACTCCCACCTCAAAACACACATGCCAAAAATCTTGATCTCACAAATGAGAGACATTTGCTATAATAAGTGAAACAAACAGAAGAGGTTATTGTGTTTTTGAAATTTGGGAATCTGGAACTTTTAAATTCTGCCTCAGAAATCAGCCAAGGCTAAAGCAAGCTGTGCGTTTGAATTTCTTGGATGGGGACCACCTGTTCTTGGTGAACTCCAACTGATGAATCTGTTCTCATGAAACTTCTTTTATTGTGCCTTTGTCGTGTACGTACACGCTGGGCATGTCACAGATGTTTGTGGGGTGAAGGAAGGCAGGGAGAGGGCTGGGGAGGAATGGTGGACAGAAAGAAGGGAAGACAAGCAGGCAAGGAGGAGGAGGGAAAAGAAAAGAAACCATGTGTAAGGAAAAGAGCACCTGCTGAGCTAGGATACTCAATCTCCTATTTCTGCCTGATAGCAGGGGGAGGTCACTTTGACACATCAAGGCCGGGGCTGCAGAGAAGGCAGTCAACAAAAGGGCAAACCTCTTCTTTCCTTTTAATGTCACACTCCAAATGCCAAACAACACAGTAATCTCTGAATTTCACTTGGATGTGGGCACTATGTACTAAAAGCAGCTTCCGGTTCTTAGGACAGAGAAATAAACTCATCTATGTTCTAGACCCTTTGCTTCAGCTTTTCCTTTGCTTGGTGTTGTTTCCCCAATTCCTCACCCACCTGCCTCCTTCTTGCCATTTAGGATTTAGATCAAAGGTAATCTCCTGATGAGAAGTTCCCTGACCACCTACCAGTAAAATAAATAGCCCCCCTATTTGATTCTGATTGTAATACTTATCACACTAGCTAATATTTTTGTTTATCATCTGTCTACCACCACTAGAATGTAAGCCTCATGAGAACGCCTATGGTCTTGTTTTCTGCTGAATCCCCAGTGCCTGAAAGAATGCTGAAACCAAAGAAGGCTTTTAATGAATGATTGCTTAATTAATGAATTCACGTTTCTTTTTCTTTTGAAAAGGACGGTGAGGAGCGCCTAGGTGCTTAGTCAGTTAAGTATCTGCCTTCGGCTCAGGTCATGATCCCAGGGTCCTGGATTGAGTCCCCATCAAGCTCCTTGCTCAGCAGAGCCTGCTTCTCCCTCTCCCTGCTGCTCCCCCTGCTTGTGTGCACATCCCCCTGCTTGTGTGCACATGCTAGTGCTCTCTCTGATAAATAAAATCTTAAAAAAAAAAAAAAAGAACAAAAGAAAAGGACAATGAAAATATCTGTGACCTACAACGAAGATTCCCACTATCTCTTCTAAACAGGGCTCAGATCCACCTTGGAATCCAAACTTAATATTCGTAATAATGTATCGATTTCTAAATTATTAGTCTTCTTGTTTGCCAGAGGTCATTTATTCCTGTTAAATTTCTCAAGGGCTGAACAATGCCTTTATATAATTAAATTATTCGTGGGACTTTATTGATTCTTTAAATAAAAACGTGTGTACGTAAGTACACTTTTCTCTATCAAAAAAACAAGTACAGTCAACAATTTTAGGCCTTGGAAACAGAGTTTTGATAATTCTGGCAGGTTTTTCAGACTAATTCAATCAACAGAAGAATTTCAGCACATACAGACAAAAAAGATGTTTACCAAATAGATAAATGCCCATTGGGTAAGAAGTTACATGTATTATAAACTTAGAGCTGAAAATTCTCAGAAATCCATGAATTATACAAATTTTATGCAACTGTTTTTTTCTATCATTCAATAGTTTCCATAGCAACTCTGGCATTAGACAGTGTATATGCTACCTTGAAGACACAAAGCATCATTCTCTCTAATCTATTTAAAGTGAAGTACTATGTTATTTCTTAGCATTATGCTCTGAGCGTTTAGGGAGAAATATACATACTGCATCCCACACAATGCTGTTGTATTAGTTTCATGTTGCTCGGCTTGATAAGAGTTTTCAATACTCTCCTCTGTTAAAATTTTCAAGTTGTTAAAAAGAAATAGGACAAGATAATGATAAAGTTAAGATATTTTCTTATCTGGTGGACTGGAAATTAATAAAAGTGTAAGAAGTAATAAAGATTATGAGAGGCAAATTTAAAAACCGTACTCTCAAGATTGCAATGGAGTGAAAATGAGGGTATGCATTTGCAAGAACAAAAGCCAGGCCATTCCATTCCAAGCTGCTTTCCAGGAACCAAGTAATATTCTGTATCCTAATCTGGGTGCTGGTTAAACAGGTATGGTTAGTTTATGAAATTCATGGAGTAGTACACTTAGGAGATGTGTTCTTTTCTGGATGTGTATTGTAGTTAAGTGAAAATGATTTTAAAAGTCAGACTATAACAAATGCCATTATACTGTATCTGAAGGACAGTACAGTCTTTTCTTGGAAAAAACCTGGTAAGTACACAGTTTAGGCTTTATGAGTCACTACCTTTATCTTTTGGGGATCTTCTGTTTGTATGGCTGGTTGGTTTTGTACAACACTTTAAAAATGCAAAATCATTCTTAACTTGAGGGCCACATAAAAAGAGGGGATGGATAGCACATTAAGTCAAGAGAACTTGGGATCACCAAGGGAGTGAATGCAGATAGAGAGGAAAAGACCATGGACTGAGCCCTGGAGCCTCCAACATTAAACCACACCTATTTAAGCTATTAATATGATGAATTATGTTACTAGATTTCCTACTAACCCTTTTTTTATTTCTGATAAATACAAATATTTATTATGGATCATTCTTCAATGTACTACCAAGTTTTCTTTGCTAATGCCTTATGCAGAATTTTTTTCATCTTTCTTTGTAAAGTGAGACAGTTTTATTATATTCTTTTTTATAAAATTTTTCTTAAATGTTTCTTTATTACCAATGTTATACCTGTATCACAAGAATTGATTGGAAGCTTTCTTCTCTGTGCTCTAGAATAGATAACTAACAATGAAAAACCTTTACAGTTTTCATAAAAGTTTCCAAAAAGTCTGTCTAAGCCAAGTGCTTTGTTTTTGCGGAGGGAGGGTGAGTAAACCTTTTTGAGAGCAGCGATAATTTACACAGGGTTTCCTCTTCACCAGACCTGTTATTACATATATCAAACTCACTTAATCTTCAGAACACCTAATGAGGTGAGTGTTTTTATTATCATTATCATGATTCTCACACTCATCTCCATTTTACATCTAAGGAAACTGAGGCACAGAGAGTTTAAGTCAGGAGGCAGAAAACACACTGTATATTTCAACAGATGGAATTTAATGTAAGGAATGGATTACACAGGTTTTAAAAGGTTGAAGTAGCTAGAAGGGAACACAGAGGCACAGCAAGAGGTAAGTGGAGAAGGCTGGTACTCCTCTTAGGGACAGAGCAATAAAGGGGAGGACAGAGGAGTTACAAGAACCTAGGAACTAGGCGGAGGGTCTCAGCCAATGGAAGCTCAGACCTCAAGGGAACAGTCAAGAGCCCAATAAAAGATCCCATTCTGGAGATGCCATTAGAAGCAGAAGGGTGGAACTACCCACCCCTGCTGGGTGACAAACAGAAACAGCAACAAACTAGAAGAAAGCCCAGTCTCTACTCCCCTAACTTCCCTTCCTTGGTGCTTCCGCCAGCAGAAGGCAGTAGGCAAAGGAACCCGTGGAACACTGCGCCAAGCCCCTGGTATCAGAGAACAACATTTAGAAGGATCAGAGGCATTGAATGGGGGAGCCAGGACTTCTCTATTTCTCTACTTTTTTCCTATGGAAATTGGTCTGTTGGGATTTTCTTTCTCTTCTGGCTCAGTCTTGTCATATTTGACATATGTTATGTGTCTACAGCATACTTTCTTAGCAAATTATTTCTTTCTAGTTTTAAAATTTATTTTCATAGACTATGTTGCACAAAATATCATGTTTTAGTTTCCCTTTTTGCTTTAATTTCTTGTCATTTCTCTTGTAAATATGTACTTTCTTCCCTTTTTTCTTATCTATTTAATGAACTTTTTTGAAATCACCAAATTTTTATTTTTTCTTCCTTTACCTAATCAATTTTTTTTAAATCACCAAATTTTTATTTTTTAATTATATTTCTAACTCCTTCCATTCTGCTTTTATCTTCATTAACCCTTTCCTCGGACTTTCCTTTGGTTTACTTTGTTGTTCTTCTTCTATCTCTTGTGTCGTATTTTTATTGTTTATTTTTACTACTATAAATATTTTTACTACTATATATCTTCTTTCGAGCATGGTTTATCCCTAGGACTCACATATGCAGTATTTTCACTAACCTTTGTCAAGATATTCTGCGTATTCTGCTCACCTTTCCTTTTTCTTCAAGTCCTTTAACACAGCTTTAAAAAACATCTTTTCAAGGTGAAAAAGCTTTTCCATTTGTGCTTTTGCCATTAATTTCTAGTTTTATTACATTGTAATAATGTTGTCTCATTTTTTCCTTCATTTTGGAATTATGGCTTAATATATAGACAATTTATGGCCGTTTCAAAAACATTTCGAAAGAATATGTTCTCTGTTATCACTGTACCAGAGTTTGATACACATCACACCAGAACTACTTTACTGATCATATTGTACAGGTTATCTGCAAACTTTTTTCTGTCCTCTTGATCTTACACTAGAGAGATGAATGAAAGCTTTCTACTATTAATGTTTTTGTCTACTTTTCATTAACTGCTTCTATTTTTCTCCTTCATAAAGTTGTTGCATAATTTCTTGCAAAGATAATGACAACTGCATTTTCATTGTGAATTTTATCCTTCAACATTATACCACTGTTTTACTTTCATTGCTAACTGAATTTTTTATCTCATTTAATGACTCCTGGACTAAACATTTTTATGTCCTACATTTTAGACTGCAAACCACACTTGCTTCTCTCTTTTTTTGTTTTCATTTGTCTGTGTGTTTGTTCATACCTTTATTTTTAACAGTTCTGAATTACTTTGTGTCTTCCGGATTTAGCACAAAATAGGGTTTTGTTTAATGATCCAATCCGAAGATATTTTTTCTTTTAATAGATAAGTTAAGCTCATTTACAATTACTGATTTACAACAATTTTGGTTTTATGTCATGTTAAAAGTAGACGGATGGACAGAAAGAAGTTCTCACTAAATGGTCTCTTTTATTTTCTTTTTACACTTCTGATATTTTGGAAGGCTTGTATTTTGTTCCAACAGTTACCCTTAGTCAGTGTTGGGAGTCTCCAATACCACCCCCAGGTTCAATGATTCGCTAGGCAAACTCACAGGACACAGGACATAGTTGTTCTTAAGCTGTGATTTATTACAGTAAAGGATGCAGACAAAATCAGCAAAAGGAAAAGGCACAGGGGGTGAAGTCTGGAGAACACCAGGCACAAGCTTACAAGAGTCTTCTCCGAGTAGAGTCACACAAGATATGCATAATTTCTCCAGCCACAAGTTGTGATGTCACATGTGAAATACTGTCTACCAGGAAAGCTCACTAAAGACTCAGTGCCCAAGATTTTTACTGGGAGCTAGTCATACAGGCACCCCCTGGCCAGCACCTACCAAAATCCCAGCCTCTCAGAAGTAAAGCAGATGTTTAGCATAAACCATGTTTGCATGAATAATTTAGACACAGAAAAGCCACTTTTTATCAGTTCTGAATGATGGGAACCCTCGTGAAATTCAAGTTCCCAGATGCCAGCCACCAACCAACTTTTAAAAGACAGTAGTCTCAAGGGTCACCTGGATGGTATAATTAGTTAAGGGTCCAACTCTTGATTTTTGGCTCAGGTCATGACCCAGGGTCATGAGATCCTGAGATCAAACCCCATCAGACTCTGCACTGGGCATGGAGTCTGCTTAAGATTCTCTCTCCCCCTCTACCACTCCGCCTCGTCTCTCTCTCTCTCTTTTTCTCTCTTAAAAAAAAAAGATAGTAGTCTCAGGTCTCTTCTCAAACACTTCTGTAACTATATTTTTACATTGCCAGAGCATATAATATTAACACACTACATTGACACCCTTACCTTACCTATGATTTTGTCTTAGAACTATAATTAAATATATTCAATGTTCACTATTTATTTTGCTGAAGCTTGCTCTATCACCTCTTGGTAGACTAGAGTTTGTTCTATAATAAGTTCTCTTAAGAGCTGTATGAACATACACCCTCAACTTTTGCACATTCAAAACTATATACTTGAAAGGCAGTCTTGATTGGACTTTTTTCCCTGAGTAACTCGTAGGTGTTGTTCTATTGTCATCTGAAATTCAATGCTGCACTGGAGAAGTCTGATGATTGCCTGGTTTTCTTCTCTTATAAATGACATAATTTTTTAAAACTGTCTGTACAATCAATTCTTTCCTTATATTTAAGCCTACTCTGCTATCTTGCCATTGGCCACTCTGGGTCATTTTTTCATGGAACATGATGCACCCTTTTATGGACTCAATGTTTGTGTCTCCACAAAATTCATACGTTGAATTCTTAGGCTTCAGCGTGGTAATGTAAGGAGGCGGGGCCTTGGGGAAGTAATTAGGTCAAGAGAGTAGAGCCCTCATGAATGGGATTAGTGCCTTTGTAAAAGTGACCCCACAGAGGTGTCTCTGCTCTCCACCATGTAAGGATACAATGAGAAGACAGCATCTGTGAATGAGGAAGAGAGCCCTCACCCAACACCAGATTTGCCAGCACCTTGACTTGGACTTCCCAGCCCCCAGAACTGTGAGAAATAAATGTTTGTTGTTTAAGCCACTCAGCCTGGGATAATTTCTTACAGCAGCCCAAACTAAGATGGCTTTTCAAACTTTTTTTCATAAAATGTATTTTTATATAATTGTTAGATTATATTGTTTTGGGGTTTTCCCTTTGTAAGCTCCAATTATGCATACATTGCATTTTCTTTGTCTTTATTTTATCTCCATCTTTTCTCATTCATCATTGATCTCTTTATGTTTCATCTGCTTGTTTTTCTCATTTTTTTATTCTCTGTCCCTTCCTAAGATGTCTGCTTCCTGTTGTACTCCTTGTAATTTAGTCTTCACTTCCAAATTATTGTTTTTTTCTTCTCTTTCCCAATATCTACCAATTCCTGCTTCAAATCCTCCAACAGTCTTGCTGACACCTTCTGTTGACTGCTCAGTTCTTTCCTGATTTCTTATATTTCTGTTTCATGGTATTAATTCAAAGCTGCAATTGCTACAGTCATGTTTTTTTATTCAGATTGCAATGTTGGATTATAATTTTCATTTGCTTCATGCAACATTTTCTTATGAATTCTCTTTTTTTAAAATATTCATTTATTTGAAAAAGAGAGTGAGAGAAAGAGAGAACATGAGACGGGCCAGGGGGCAGAGGGAGAAGGAGAATTAGGCTCCCCACTAAGCAGGGAGCCCAAAGCTGGGCTCAATCCCAGGATCTTGGGATCATGACCTGAACTGAAGGCAGGTGCTTAACCCAGGCGCCCCATGAATTCTCTTTCTATATAGGGGAGTTTGGTTGTTCTGTTGCATGTTTTTCTTATAATATTTTTGTCTGTCTCCAATCCATTTTTGTCATTCATATTTAAATAAGTTGGATTTTCCTAGACCAGCTATTAGCAAGAGAGTCAGTGGGCAGTTTTCTACATTTCTTTTTTCAAAAGCTCCCTCGAGGCGCCTGGGTGGCTCAGTTATTAAGCGTCTGCCTTTGGCTCAGGGCGTGATTCGAGAGTCCTGGGATCAAGCCCTGCATCGGCCTCCTCCACTGGGAGCCTGCTTCTTCCTCTCCCACTCCCACTTGTGTTCCCTCTTTCACTGGCTGCCTCTCTCTCTGTCAAATAAATAAATAAAATCTTTAAAAAAAAAAAAAAACACTCACTTGAGGTATTGCTAAAGTAACAGACTATTTACAGTATAACCCACCCAAGCTTTGTCTCTTAGTCCTAACCTGGTTCAGAAGAGCATCTACTCCTAACTCCAATTTCCCTCGGTTCCTTTTCTTGCCTCTGACACCAAGAGGGTATTCCTCCTGCCTTCCCAATTGTTCGCTCCCTTTTGAGACATGGAGTTTTCTTTTTCTTTTTTTTTTTTTTAATGATTTTTTATTATATTATGTTAGTCACCATACAGTACATCCCCAGTTTCCGATGTAAGGCTCGATGATTCATTAGTTGTGTATAACACCCAGTGCACCATGCAATACGTGCCCTCCTTAATACCCATCACCGGTCTATCCCATTCCCCCACCCCCCTCCCCTCTGAGGTCCTCAGTTTGTTTCTCATAGTCCATAGCCTCTCATGTTTCATTCCCCCTTCTGATTACCCCCCCTTTCTTTATCCCTTTCTTCCCCTACCGATCATCCTAGTTCTTATGTTCCATAGATGAGAGAAATCATATGATAGTTGTCTTTCTCTGCTTGACTTATTTCACTTAGCATTATCTCCTCCAGTGCCATCCATGTTGTAGCAAATGTTGAGAACTCATTCTTTCTGATAGCTGAGTAATATTCCATTGTATATATGGACCACAACTTCTTAATCCAGTCATCTGTTGAAGGGCATCTCGGCTCCTTCCACGATTTAGCTATTGTGGACATTGCTGCTATGAACATTGGGGTGCATAGGGACATGGAGTTTTCTGAGACAGTTCAGTCATCTCTTGATTTCCCCAGATGCTTTCTGCAACTTCTTTATGCACCTTCGTTAGCAATTACACCTGTTCTACCTCAGTCCGGTGTACAGCACTTCTCATTCGGAAAGGGGTCTGCTCTTTCTGGGAGTGAACATTTGCTTCTTATTTCTAAGACGTGTGACTACTGGGCCCTTTCCACGCTCTCTCATTCTTCATCCCATCTTCAGCCCCCAAAGCCCCATCTTTCTCATGAAGTTAATCCTGACTTCATTTGCTTGGGCCACAGCTACATGTAACTTAGAGTTTGTGAGTACTCGGTTTTCTAGCTTTGCTGAGAATCTAATTTGAGGGCTTTTTTGTTTTTTTTTCTACTCTCCTTATATACGATTTCCTAGAAAAGTGCAAAAATTTACAACTAAGCTGCCACCAGGCTTCCATCATCTCCACTCCAATGATTAATTTATTTCTGCTGAAATTGTAGGTGCAGGAAGAATTGCCAATCCTACTGACAATAAAACTACTGGTCAAAAAGGAAGTCAATGCCCTGTATTTATGCTTGTAAAATTTCCAAAGTATTTTAATGGTATCTCAGGGATACCATCTACATCTAATGTATTTCTAATGCCCTCTGATATGAAGTGTTGACTCTGTAAATATTTTTTATCTGAGCAATGTATAGTGAAATCATAATATCATCTTTCATAAGGATAATGCATGTACTAAAAGCCCAGCTAATAGTGCAATTCCCCATTTAATTATCTCCTCTGGCATAATATAACCACCTACTTACAATTATTATACTCATCATAATTAAGTCATAGAGACACTCTGTCTCTGAATATGTGAATAGTACAATTTGAACAAAGGACAGAGAGTCAGAGTACAACTTGGAATGGCTTTCTCATTATTTACCAAAGCATTTTGCTGTTAGAAAAAATGATCTACTTTATATAAATTTTTTTTCATGCAGTAGCAAAGGCAAATTCCAAGGAAAGCATTTCAGATGTCTACAAATGATTAAAAGTTTTGCAAGGAGGTGTGACAAATCTGGGTTTGAATTCCAAAAGTGTCTTTGCTTACCACCTGTATGATTTTTCAAAGCTTCACTTTCTTCATATTTAAGTAAACCATTTGTCCAACCTTATTACCCTGAGGTACACAGTGATGTCAATCTTTTAATTTCCAAGTTAGTACATTTCAAGTCCCACCCTGTGAATCTCAGTGCATAGTCCTTCTAAATATTTCCTTGGTGACAAGGGCTGCTTTCTCTGTCCACAGCAAGAAACCCATTTACCACTGCCAAAGAATATCATCAGCCCATGCAAAGGAACCTCTTCCCTGACGCTGATTACCCACCTGGTATAGACACTCAACTCAAGCATCCTGGGAAATTCCAACCAAACTCCCAATAATTGCCTCTACTGCTGCCTTTTCCAACAGTTCCCTGCAGGTCGGGATCAAGAAGGATTTTAGCATCAGTGTTACGTTAAATCCAGAACCATCCCTCCCTCTCTAATCATTTGAATCATGAGCACAGATTTCTGTCTTTACTCACAAGGCATGCCTTACTGTTATTATTACCGTCATTATGTTTAGTAACATAGGAGGCATCTCATAAATAATTGTTGTGTATGCGGCTGCATGGGTAGAAGAATGGAGAGCAGCTTCCCCCTAGAGTTTGAAAACCAAATGAAGAAATGCATGGCAGCTGTCTAGCACAAAGCACCATATGACCTAAAAAAATAATAAGTTAGTTCTCTGTCATTTCTGGTGGTAATGGCAAATCAAAGTCTCTACCACACATTTCAAAACATGATTTGAAAAGCAACAAACATCCACTTTTGAAATAAAAGCTAATCCCTCAGTGTTGGTAGTTACAGATGTAAGTGAAATCAGCAATTAAATTTTATTTCAACACCAACATCCTTGAACCCATACCTTCCAAGTACGTACGATACCACTTAAACAATACATCCATCAACCTTCCTTCCTCAGTTTGAACTACTGCAAATAAACTTTTTTAGTTCTTTTGCTAAAAGGCTTGTTTTCATACTACAGCTAGGTGCAAATTAAATAAATAAATACATAAGGCAAGGTGGCAACATTTACCATAGCAAAGAGGAAAGCAAAAAGCAGAAATTCTCTGAAAAATTTACTTTTTCTTCTTTTGAAAAGCAGTAAGTGTTCAAATTCTTTGTCATACTAATTTTCACAGCTTTTGAAATACTTGTGAATTTCATTCATGTTTCCACAGAATTTTATTATACTTGAGAATAATTTCTTTAATAAACCATTTATTTCATATTGTTATATATTATACTTCTTGATTCTTGATTGTGATTAAATTTTATGACCACTTTATTCCTAGGTTTTCAAATGTAAACAATTTTACTCAGATTTGTCTCATGCTCTTCCTGGTCTCCAGAGAATCTAAAACTGTGATGACACATTGTAGACATGAAATAAATATTTATGGAATTAATGAAATGTGATACCACATATGTATCATTTCAGTTTACAGAACCACAAAACTATTGCTGAATAAGCTCCAAGCCTGTGCTTGTTCTCTCCTGAGTGCAATTTAAGATAATCAATGTTAAATAGATAGTGTTCCAGAATTGGGAGTTATTATTGGGCATTATAAAAATAGGGGGAATTGGGATTTTAAAAAATTAGAAAATATAATCCTGAATAAAAAGAAAAAAAGAGAAATTAACACATTTGCATTTCCTTCCCCATAAGTTCCATGTAAATATCAACTCAGTAAGTACCATCATTAACTGTCCACGCTTAAGAAGTTGACAGTAAAAATAACCACATAATCCTGATATTCATGTCAGGCTAGGTACTAATTGTTTTGTCAAGTCTGTTGAAGCTAGACCACACTCTGAAGGCGGGAGATGAGGAATTCCTTGCAAAGGATGCATCTTGCCTCCCAATCTCCAACAAGATTAATCCTGAGCCAGAAAACAGAGTCTAAAGACATGATGACAGAAAGATTTCTTCCTTTCTCTAGAGTTAAAAGCAACTGGACAAAGACTCTGAGGTCCAGAGAGGCTCAAACACTTTGAGTACCGAGTGTCTTGACCACATAAAAGCACACTGAGACCAGATGGCTCTGTGAAGTCTTGGGGTTTTATGGCAATAACAGCAAGAGGCACACAGATAAGGAATGATCTTCTGGGGTCACCAAGTCCTCTGACCTCAAAAGAGTTGGAAGGAGTGAGTTCTGGCTGCATTTGTAAGTAACAAAAACAACCAGAACTGAACTGAGTTAGACACCAATTAATCCCTTGGGATTATGGGGCATATCAATAGAGAGGCTCTAAGGAAAGATCCGAACAGATGCTTGGCTAATATATGGACTTGCAGGAATTTGGAATTGTTGTATTTGGGCGTATCAATCATTGTATCCCAACCTGAACATACTAATTACACTTGGAAAGAAGCACTAAATTCAATCTCTGAGAAGTTAGGCTTAAAATCTCAAAACAAAGGATTTTGTGTCATGGGAAATAAAGAGTACAGAATAGTGATATTCTACAGATATGACATGTAGGA
This sequence comes from Ursus americanus, assembly GCF_024610735.1. NCBI lineage: Eukaryota > Metazoa > Chordata > Mammalia > Carnivora > Ursidae > Ursus > Ursus americanus. The sequence goes on from NC_142134.1 coordinate 70,149,805, forward strand.
AACAAAATCATTACTTATTCTTAAAATTTAAATTAAACATTTTTTTAAATTCTAGATCTTTGAATACTCATATCAATTTATATAATAACCCTATATACTTTCACTGACCATTGAAATACAGCATTTTAAAACTAAAACCCATAAAATCCTAGAATCCAAGAGTTGGAAGTGACTTCTGCAGGCATCAGGACCAATTTTCCCTCTAACAATCCAGATTCCCCTCAACAACATCCCAAACCATAGGAACGAAACAAGAAAATATGTTCTTGGATGGTACTGATGTTCTGTGTCAGATGAACCAGTCTTCTAAAATTACTGGCTAAACACATTTGTTCTCTTAAACCAGGATATCACTATGGGGCTAAATGGAGCATCACTTAGTTATGACTCAAACCTACTGCAAGAACTAATGAACAGGCTCCTCTACCAGTTACTTCCTACTAAAGAAAACATATTAAATATCTGCTTAGAAGTCAAGTTCATCCTAAAAAAGAAAAAATAAAACTTCTGAGCCTGAGGGCTTAGTAACAAGCATTTGTCTGTGGGAGTAGAGCACAACCTCCATTAGAATTCAGAAAGAATTCTGGGCTATAATCTTGATGGAGGCACACAACAACGTTATTTTCTTAGTCTTACCACTTAACGTCTCTTCATGAGCTATAGAATATTTTTAAACCTACAATAAACATTTCTAGTGTGGTGGTATGGCATTATGTTAACTTGGTTATAAATCACTCACACATGAGAAAATAAGTGGGAGGGGACTGGTCATGAATACTTTGGTTTGTCTTATTCTCCGCACTGTAGGGTAAATGTCTCAATAAGGATTTGAAATTTTTCAAAGGAGCTTTTAAGTACTCACATAGTGCTGGCCCTATTTCATATACAGAGAGGGGCACACAAGACATGCAGATGGCTTTTAATTATGCACTGCTCCTGATTACACCATTTGGGGTTGGCTTATTGGCCTTTCTATTCTGTCAGAAAGGATCAACTCAGAGCATTTGTATCTTCAATGCTTGCATTTAAGGCACTGCAATTCTTTAGGGTGCCGATAAAAGGTTAGGGCAATGATGAAAAATAAAAACTTCACTGTTACAAAGAACCTTTTAGAAGGTGTTATTAGAACTGTCTTAGATAAAGTGATGTTGTCTAGACTGGCTCCTGTAACACTGCCCTGGATTCTCTAATTACAAAACTAACATGGTTTCTTCGAGGATTGCTCCCAGTAGTATTCCAAAATTTAAGCTGTTTTGCTTAGCTTCCAAAGCAAAACATATATTTTTGAAGGGACAGAGGCTTTCATATTTTCCATAATGAGTGAGCATACTTTTTAAGTGTTTTGACAGGACGGCTGTCACAGATATTACTAGAACTCTATTCAATACATAAGACAGTTTTTAGCAGCATAAAAGTATTGAAAAAAAATAAATGCTAAATCCCTGAGGAAAAACGTGCTGCGCAATTTTAAAGAGTTAACAAAATGGAGCTCCTTGGGGGAAATTATGACAACGCTCTTCTTGCATCAATTACTTGCCTTTGTATTGAAGTCTTGCCTTATTTTTTAGTCACCAAACAGAAAATGAGAAATTAAGATGTGGTGAGTTGCAAAATGTAAATTTATAATCAAGTATAAGTGAGAAATATTTTTAGACAATTAAGTAACAATCCTTATCGTGTCAGAAAAGAAGAAGAGGAGAATAGAGGAAAAATTATCAAGAGTTCTAACTCCAAACAATGCAACATCAGTACTAGAGGTCATGGGAAGAAGTCAACTGATAGAAAAATACCAAAGAAAAGAATATTTGAGCTCATTTTATAGCTTTTATAGAGCATACGGAAACCATATATCTGGAAGTGTGTGGAAAAGATTTATGTGGCATAAAGAATTACATGAATTGTATTATTAGAAAAATGTAAATGTACTCTCTATTGGAATTATTATAGCTGCTTAGCTAGACACTTTTCTCAGACATTAACCCTCCAAAATGAATGTGAACATGAATGGGCTTGAGCTCTAGTCCATCTATGTACAGTATAATCCCTGAAAAAGTCAGTGGAGATAAGATTTACCCTTTTCTCAGAAACTCAGATTTTGACATCAGGTGGATAACTCCTATTTTTTGCAGGTCACAGAAATCTAGGGCAAAATCACCAAAGTAACTTGATTTTAACTTGTCAGCATAAGCTTCTTCCTTGAAATGTATCCTCTGTTCTTTATATTAAATATACTGAAAACAGGTATCGTTTATTTCCCTGGGAGGCATAGCTCATCTAACAGTTATCATACTATCCTAAGGATTTGGTATAATGAGTTTTTTCCTATGTGTCAACCTATGTTGGACAATTCAACCTCTTCCAGTTGAGGGATGTCATACGAATATGGCCATCTTAATGCTTCATAAGTCAGTCTACATCCTCACTCATTTAAAACACATTGATAGTTACCAATAATTCTCCTGGATATTTTCTAATCTTGATTGACATGGATGTCACTAGATCAGTCCTGCTAAGGTAGTTTCACATCTCTCAACAAGAAAGAAAGAAAATAAGATTCTTTTCTGAATTCAAAAAGTTAGCCCTTTGGGGTTGGCTATTAGCAAAGCTCCGACTCAAATTGTAGGAAATATGGAAACTCAGGAAAAAATTCAAAGATATCATCAGGGCATAAAACAATATAAAATACCATTTATTCTAATCATATTGGCAAAAACTAAAAGAGAATTATTTTAACCAATGTATTGGAAAACTTGATATAAAAAATGGAAAATAAATTAATTTGAACCGTATCTCACCCCAGTAATGGAGTTATTTTGAGACAAATCATAAACTGTATTAGAAAAACTAGAACCATAAAGCTTCTAAAAGTAAACACAGGAGAATGTCTTTGTAACCTTGTGGGAGGGAAAATTTCTTAGAATACAACAAAAAACAACTAAGCATAAAAGAAAAAATTGATATATTGTACTTCATCTTAATGAAAATTTCAGCTTATAAAGCCAAACTCTGGAAGAAAAATCGACAACACACATATCTGATAAAGAACTCACATACAGAATATATAAAGATTTCCTACAAATCAATAATAAAAAGAAAACTCCATTTTTTAAAAATGGACAAAAGACTTAAACAAATCCTTTATAGAAGATGCATAAGTGGCCAATAAACATATACAAAGGAGCTCAACATCATTAGTCAAAAGGAAAACACAAATTAACATTTCCACCTAGCTACTAGAATGGCTAAAATCTGCAAGACTGACAATATCAAATATTTGCCACAGTGAGAAGCACCCAGAACTCTCATGCATTGCTGGCGGGAACACAATGTTGTACAGCCATTTTTGAGAGTTACATGTCAGTTTCTTTAAAATTTAAATATGCCTCTACCCTATTACCCAACAATCCCCCTCTTAGGTATTTACCCAAGAGAAACCAAATGAAAAACATATGTCCACAAAGTCATATTCATAGGAGCCCCAAACTTGAAATAACACAAATATTTATCTACAGAAGAACATTTTTTTAAATGAAGTAACTTCATTTTTTAAATGAATTAACACAACTGACCACTACTGATATTTGCAACATGGATGAATCTCAAAAATGAATGCAAAGAAGCTAGAAACAAAAGAAGACCTATTGTATGATTCCATCTATCTGAAGTCCAACAATAGGCAAAATTAGAAATCCAAAACAATAGTTGCTTCTGTAAGGCAGAGATTAAGGGAAGGGATCAAATATACCTTTCTGGGTAAAGGAAATAGTCTATACCTTTTTGTGTGTGTGGCTGTTTCATAGATGTACACAATTGGTAAAACTTATAGAACTGAATACTTAAGACCTGTGGATTTATTATATGCAAATTATACGTCAAAAACATTTTTACAGATTCAATGTTGCACAGCAATCCACATATATTCCTAGTGGTATGGTAAATAAGTACAGAAGTACTGGCAGTCAACTTGATAATTAATCTTAAAAGCCCTAAAAATGTGAAAGGCCTTGGACCAAATAATTCTACTTATAGGAATTTATTTTAGGGAAACAAAGACTTATACACGTACACATACATATATGTGTGTTTACAGTGTGTATATATATATATATATATATATGTATATATATATATAAGTAAATACATTTAAATTTTTTAAATATGTATATACACATGTGTATGTATGTGTGTGTGTGTGTGTATATATATATATATATATATATATATAGCATTAGATTTTCGATTCCAGTACTATTTATAACTTAGAAAAACTGGAACAACCTAATGCCAAATGATAGCTTAGTTAAATAAATAATGATACATCTACCTTGAATGTTATGTAACCATTAAAGCATTTAATGGTAAATAAAATATTTAATGGTAAATAAAACTATTTTTCAATAAGCTATTAAATTTAAAAAGCGATTTCAAAAACAGTATATACAATATGGACATGAATTTGGCTGCTTTGACAATAACAGTGGTTTAAACCAGATAGGATTATTTTTCCTTTTGCAAGAGCTGCTCTTCAGCTCTACAAAGTAATAGAAAGATCCAGATCTTACTATCCAGTTGTTCCACCATTCCTGGAGTATCACCTTCTATATGATTAAAGCTAGCTCACTATCCCATGATACATCAGAAAGTCAAGAGTAGCCTGATACTACATCACAGTGTCTAAATCATTCCCCTTACCTAATCTCATCACTGGCATTTTAGTATCTCACATCATCACAAGAAGAAGAGTGAGTTCAGGACAAAAACATATTTTGAGGGGCGCCTGGGTGGCACAGCGGTTAAAGCGTCTGCCTTCGGCTCAGGGCGTGATCCCGGCGTTATGGAATCGAGCCCCACATCACGCTCCTCTGCTATGAGCCTGCTTCTTCCTCTCCCACTCCCCTGCTGTGTTCCCTCTCTCGCTGGCTGTCTCTATCTCTGTCGAATAAATAAATAAAATCTTTAAAAAAAAAAAAAAACATATTTTGAGAGAGAGAGAAAGACCACACTCACAAAAGTTTTATTACAGTGTATTTTTTATAATTGTTCTATTTTATTAGCAGTTATTGTTGTTAATCTCTTACTGTGCCTCATGTGTAAACTTTAGCATAGGTTCGTACGTATAGGAAAAAACATAGTATATATAGGGTTTGGTATTAGTCATGGTTTCAGGCACCCATTGGGAGCCTTGAAATGTATCCCCCAGATAACGGGGGACTATTTTATGTCATCATTTAAATGACAGCATTTCTTCTTTCTTAGTGATTAAATAAGTGATAAAAAATAGTTTAGAGTCAATGCTGTCTTAGATTTGATAAAATACAATAAAATGTTAGTAATTATTTGACATTGGTAATTATTTTACATAGCTAGGATTAAATCAGTCTTTGTATTATCCTTTACATTTCTACCTACTTTCCTTTTTTGCAATAAACAAAATTAGACAAATAATATAAATTTTAAATGGGCCAATGGGACAGCCCAGTGTGCTAAGAAGTCTAAATCACAAATCAAAAAAGGATGGCCTGAGTGCATTGGTCCAAATATTAAAGGGCCAGGCTTTCATATTTGAGTGTGGCTTGCCTAAGTCCTAAAGATGGTATTGGGGGATACTTGCAGGGGCTGGTCTTAGTTATATGATGAATAGATTGTTTTCATTTAAAAGTTAAACATAAATATAACCTAAGAATATATTGCCCTGATTAAGAATGAGTGAAAGAATAAGTGACAAACAATTCAGATACTATATCTGTTAATTTCTCTGCGAAGCTAAAACCAAGGCAGTCTCTTTTTCTGCACCCTAATTTATTTCAAAATTAACAATGCATTACTTGAGTAGATATACTTCTGTAATTAGAAGCTTTTGCTCTCTGAGCTTCTTATACCTATATGGCTCTCTTAATCTGGATAATGGCTCATCTTATTTAACACGTTTTTAAAATTCATTCAAGTATGCAATTTTATCCTTTTTATTTCACTATTATATCATCTCTCAACTTATTTTCATCTTAATACATGCTTATCTCCCTATCTTGCCCTCCCCTCCAGACAGTTAGTGATAATCACATTAGCACAATTTTAATCCAAACCTATTCCAAATTAATATATTATTCAACAACAAAGAAACTGTTCCATTCAGAAACAGAGTGCTAACAACCATATTTATTTTGAATATAAAACAGTCAGAGCTTACAGAATAATTTAACTCTTTATAATCTGTGATCACACAGCAATATCATGTGGTTCTTGATTGGAAACAAGCAGGAAATCAGGTGCTGTATCCAGTTTAATGGTCACTCTTGCAATTGTTTATGAATCAATAGTACCCGGCAGGAAAATACAGGCATGAAAGCAATCCTTAACGCCAATCCATTAAGGACTAATAAAAATGACCAGAGGAAAGTTCAGATAATTTTGTCTGATCCCCCTTTGGGCATAGGAAAGCCCAGAGACTGAACTCAACTAAGATTAATCATGGGGGAACAAAGCATATTTTCCCAAAGCCTGTAGTGCATTAAACCAAATTGTATGATCTGATGGTCAAGGTCAAAGATGGACACCAAAAGCAATCCCTGGCAGACAGCACAAGTAGGTTGGTTGTCAGTGCAAACGGACTAGGCTAAATGGGAGAAACAGAAAAGAGCTCAAAGCTGGAAACCAAGGAAACCAAAAAAGGCTGACAGTGTCCAACTAGAATATGAGAGGGAGAATATAAAAGAATTTCTTGAGATGCAGGGACACAATTTTAGCTACTTTTTATAGAAAAATCACCATTCTTGTGCACAAACAGAAAAGGTGCTATTAAGGTCACTACATGGGCACAGGAGATTTAATTTGTGATATCATCTCTTTCACTGAACTACTCCTTCCCCTGGTGCCCTTCCCTCCTTTAGTTACAGGGATGAGCGCATGACCCACTTGGCCGGTTAAGGCTCTTCATCCCTCCATTCGCAGTGATGGATCCACAGGATGGAAATGTACCTCAAATCAGACCAAATCTGTTAGACTTGATAAAGGAACACTGAGATAGATAATGTCTCCTATGCACAATGATAACCATGGAAGCTTGGAGCTCCAATTGCACAGAAGCTGTCTGACAATGAAGCCAAAAAAAAAAAAAAAAAGTGGAGCCCAGCTACAGAGAGGTGGGCAACATCTTGTACATCCTGTGAGCCCTTGGATCTAGTATTGTTTGAGATCAACTCAACTCTAAACTTTTCAGTTAAATGAACCAATAAATTTCACAAATATACAGAAAGCATATATTGTATCTATATCCTTATTTTTAAAATAAATAGGAACATGCTCTATTCCCTGTTCTGCATATTGATTTTTCACTTAACAATTCATTTTGTAGAATGCCCATGTTGCACTTACAGGGTTGTATTATTATTCCTTAATGGCTGCATAAAATTTCATTGTGCGGATGTAACATGCTATATTATGCCAGTTTCTTGTTACTCAACATGTAGATTATTTACAATTTCTACATCAAACTAAACAACAATGAATGCCCTTAGATGTATGTCTTTCTGCTGGGTGCAAACATATCTCTAGGTTTTTAGGGAGCAAATGAAAAGCTGATTCTAAAATTTATATGGAAATTCAAAGGATGTAGAATAGTCAAAATAATTTTAAAAACCAAGAGTGGACCATTCAAATTACCTGATTTCAAGACTTATTGTAAAGTTATAGTAGTTGAAATAGCGTAGTTCTTTCTAGTATAAGAATGGGTAAATAGATCATTGTAACATAATATAGAATTCATTAAAAAAAAACCCTGCACATGTACAGTTGATTGATTTTCAACAAACATACCAAGATATCAATGGGGAAGAAAAGTCTTTTCAGTAAGTTGAGCTGGAACAATGAGAAAAAACTTCGGAAAATATGAACCTCAACCTGTACCTCGCATCATACACAAAAATTAATTTGAGATGGATCACAGACCTAAAGGTACACACTAAACCATAAGGCATCCAGAAGAAAACTCCAAAATCTTTACAACCTTGGGCACAAGTCCTAAATACATGTTTCACTAATGAAGATGTGTGAATGGCCAATAAGCACATGAAAAGGTGTTCAACATCACTAGGCAGCAGAGAAATATAAATTAAAACTACAGTTAGGGGGCGGCGTTAAGCGTCTGCCTTCGGCTCAGGGCGTGATCCTGGCGTTATGGGATCGAGCCCCACATCAGGCTCCTCCGCTATGAGCCTGCTTCTTCCTCTCCCACTCCCCCTGCTTGTGTTCCCTCTCTCGCTGGCTGTCTCTATCTCTGTCAAATAAATAAATAAAATCTTAAAAAAAAAAAAAAAACTACAGTTAGATATCACTTCACACCTAGCAGAACAGCTTAAATTTTAAATTCTGACAACCAAATGGTAGAGAAGAAATAGAGCAACATATATTAAATACATTAAACAACATACAGGCTGGTGAAAGTATAAAATGGTGCCATCACTTTATAAAAACTATTTAGCAGTGTATTATAACATTAAACATACACTTATCCTATGACCCAGCAATTTCACTATATATTTACCCAAGAGAAATGAAAACATATGACCACAAGTCTTGCACAAAAGTGTTCGTAACAACTTTATCCATGGTAGTCAAAAACAACCAAAATATCATCATAAGGAAAATAAGTTCTAGTACATTCAAAAAATGAAACACTACTCAGCAATAAAGGGACAGAAAATATAGGAATAAAGAGGAATAAATGTTAATATAACAACAATATGAATGGGTTTGTAGAATTATAATGAATAAAAGAAGCTAGACACAAAAGAATCCATACTGTATGATTCTATTTACAAGAAGTTCAAGAACAAGCAAAACTAATCTATGGTGATAGAAAAGTCTGAAATAACCTATGGAGGTGGGGACTGACTATAATAGAATATGAGAGCTTTCTAGGGGGATGGCAATGTTCTTGATTGGGAGCTTGGTAACACGGTTATATACCGGTCTTAAAACTCACCAAATTGTACTTAACATTTGTATATTTCTATGTATAGAAATTTTTCCTCAATAAAAAATATTTTTACTGCAGTTTCAATGAAGTTCAGAGAGTGAGTGAAGTTAAATGTATATTTCAAGCCACCTCTTTACCTGGAAGTCAAGTTGTTGCTAAATTTTTTGACCATTGTAAGTAACCCTGCTGTGAACATAAATCATTGGCTGAAGTCTCAAAAGTAGAATTGCCTTAATAAATTTATTTTAAAACTTATGAGACATACTGTAAAACTTCTTTCCATAAACAATGGACCAATTTATACTCTCATCGATGATGTATGAAAATATCCATTTCCTTCACCTAGCCAATATTAGGTATCATCATTTTACATTTAATAATTAGACACTAAACAAGAAGAAGAATTTCTAAAACTCACAGAGCAATTATTATATCCCAGGAACTGTTCTAAGCAATTTACCTGTATTATCACCCATTGAATACGCAAAACAACCTTGAGATAGGTACTATTATGACCCCCATTTGATTGGGGGGGTTGCGGGGAACTGAAGCAAAGAAAGATTAAGTTACTTGCCCAAGAAGAAAATTCAGGAGAATTACTCAGTAAGTTTTAGAGTTAGGTCTTCAAGCTCAGGAATTCTAATTCCAGAGTTGGTGCTCTTATCCACTGATACTATTTCTCATTGTTACTGTAAATATTATACGATTTGATTGTTGGTGTGGTTGAGCTTTCTCTAATGCTACTAACCTCTTCTTTTCTGAATTGCCTTTTTGTGTTCTGTGCTCATTTTCCTAATACGGTGTTTGTCAGGGTTTTTAAAATTTTTTTATTTATAAGAATCCTTAGAAATTAAGGACATTAACGCTTTATCAGTATTATCTATTGAAATATTTGCCCAGGATATTTTTGTTACCTTTTTTCATAATTTTTTACTTTATTTTAGACTAACATAACATAATAAAAAATTATTATTAAAAAAATCATTTAGAGGCCACTGACAATGTTAATAATGAAAAACAAATCAATGTCTTAAAAGTGAAATTCAATAGGATCAATGCAATTTAGAAGAGATAAAAATAAAAAACAGCAGAGAAAAAAAACTTTCTTAAAAAACAAATAAACTTTCTAAAATATGTAATTTCTTTCCTTGTAAATACTGTCTATAATGTCTTAACATATCAAAAAAAAAATACTAATGCATTCTATAAACATCTTGTCTCTAACAATTACTTCAGAATTCTAAAATGAATTTAAAATTTTAGATAAATACATTGAGGATAGGTGTATGTATTTGTACTCTAACAAAAAAAGAATAAACTCTGTAATGGTAAACATCTTGCTTTCTAATTGTCCTTTATTTCATTCATCAAATACATTTGTAAACCATATTACTTTTAACATTTTAACACAGAGAAAAAATAACAATATGTATTCCCTTCTCAGGAACAAAAGCACCATGCATCTATTGTGCAAGGCAAAGATCAAAGCACTATACTTGACTCCTCTCTTTCCTTATATATATATTTTTAAGTAGGTTCCATGCCCAGCATGGAGCCCATCTCCAGGCTTGAACTCATGACCCTGAGGATCAAGACCTGAGCTGAGATCAAAAATCAGACACTTAACTGACTAAGCCACCAAGGCGTCCCTTTCCTTATATTTAATACCCAATTTATCCACCAAGTCCTCCAAAACATATCTTTAATATGTTTCTTTCTCTTCCTCTTCATCACCACCATCCAACCTACTGTCATCTTCCACCAAAACTATTGGTATAGCCCCCCCCCAGATGTCAACTCCCTTCCACTCTTGCCTCCCCATCATCCATTTTCTATCCAGCAACCAGAGTGTTCCTTTATAATATACACAGCACGGCCTCTTGACCCTGTTTAAAACTTCTAATGACTTTGGGACGCCTGGGTAGCGCAGTCGTTAAGCGTCTGCCTTCGGCGCAGGGTATGATCCCGGCGTTCTGGGATTGAGTCCCACATCGGGCTCCTGCGCTAGGAGCCTTGCTTCTTCCTCTCCCACTCCCCTGCTGTGTTCCCTCTCTCGCTGGCTGTCTCTCTGTCACATAAATAAATAAAATCTTTAAAAAAATAAAAAAATAAAAAACTTCTAATGACTTCACACCAAAATTAAAATAAAAACCAACTTCTTTCCTAACTCACAAAGCCCTAGGTAATCTGTCCTTTGCTTTTCTTTCCATCCTCATCTTGGGCTACTCTCTTCCTCATATACTATATTCTAGCCACAATAGCCTTGCTTAAGCACCTCTAACACAGAGCCATTCTGGAGCAACTTCAGTTTTTGCACAGTTGTTCCCCAGAGTTAGATGACCCCCCCCTTCCCACCCCTTCCAATCTGCATAGTTTGCAAATTACCATCTCAGGGAAATCTTCCCTTGACCTCCTAGTCACTCCATATCATGTCACCTTTTTTCATTCTCTGCATTCTACTTGTCACTCTCTGATATTTTTGTTTGTGTTCGCTATGTACCTGCATATTTTTTGCTGTCCTGACCAAATATAAGTTCCACATCTTTAGATCTTGTCTGTCTTATTAACACTGTATGCCCAGCAACAATAGCAGTGCCTGCAATGTGGCAGATCCTCACTAAATATTTATTAAACGGAAGAATTGTGAGGTATCTAGAAAGTATCTAATACCAACAGATAAAATTAAAATACAGATTTGTGTTCAATATATAAGAAAACTTTTTGAAAATGAGAACTACCCCAAAATAGAATGTCTCATCTCTAAGGCAATATCCAGAAACAGATTATTCACTCAACTATTACGAAAGCTGGAAATCCTAGTTCCATGCAATATGGCTAGCATGCAGTCTTCTTCCTTTTTTACATTGCTTGCATTTGCTACTGTGAACCTCTGCCCGTTCTCTGATCCCTGTCCTACACGCTCTTACTCTCTTGGCTGCCAACTGCCTTCAATCCATGTCTTGTTCTTTGAACCTGACTTACAGTTTTGGCCTATCTCCTTGGAATAATTTTTGTTCTTTAGGAATTAAACACAAAAGCTACAGCAGAGAACAGCTATAGACAACAAGTCATATAACTTCTTTGTCCCCACTCACTGGCCACTCACATATGTACTCTAACAATTCATAGTTATCAGGTTCTGCTCCCTCTTGGAATTCCTATTACACAGGGAAACATGTTTCTAATACCTTTATTTATATGATAGACCCTTAACAGCCATGAGAAATGTTTTAAAATGTGACCACAACAGGGGCGCCTGGGTGGCTCAGTCGTTAAAGCTTCTGCCTTTGGCTCAGGGTGTGATCCCAGGGTCCTGGGTTCGAGCTCCACATTGGGCTCCCTGCTCCACTGGGAGCCTGCTTCTTCCTCTCCCACTCCCCCTGCTTGTGTTCCCTCTCTCACTGGCTGTCTCCCTCTCTGCCAAATAAATAAATAAAATCTTAAAAAAAAAATGTGACCACAACATATAATTTCTCCCATAAAAATGAAGTATAACTGAAAAATTTCAACTGACTCCCTTCCAATTTATAAAGATTCTATAGGGACATTAACAAAATTATTTAAAAAGTTATTAACATATGACTAAAATAAACTACACCTTATATGCCTCAACAAAATGGCAAAGGATTACATTTCATGGATTTCCAGGATCACTCAGAAAGAGTAAAAAAACACAAAAATTAAAGCCAATAATGCCAAGGTCTCCTTGGCATCTTATTAAAAGATGCATTTTTATGCCTCCATGCCATCCTTTTTAGATTATCAAATAGTACCATATGTAATTATAACTAGATTATAAACCATTTACCTGACGACTACGCATGCCTGCTCTTTCAAGTCTAATAATTCAATGCTTCCAGTTTTATAATGCACCAACAACTCACTCTGAACAGCTTTAAAACTGTGTCCTCCAACAGACCATTAGCCTTCACACCTGATGTGGGGGACAAAGATGTAGATTTTCCTAGTCTTCTTCATAACAATGAATTACAGTCTGTTGAAGGCAAAAAAAAAAAAAAAAAAGTCTGAAGTCAATTCTTTTGAATGTCCTTGGTCATGTTTTTCAAGTGTGAAGAATTCACATGTCCATATAAACATTTTAGTCCACTTCTATTTGTTTCTAAAAGAATTGTATATTCACATACCAGCAAGTGTATATGGAGTGACTTATTTGTATAAATTTGCCGTTAAATTTATACCTTTCTCTACTTGGAAAGTGAAGTGTTTTTAAGAGTAGGCAGCTTGTCTACACTTACACACAACTCCAATACATCAAAGATCCTTCATTTCATATATACAAGTTAAGCACCCAAAGCCTCTTCATTGCTATCAGAAAAACAAGGATACAGGTAGACTCAATTAGGGAGACTGGTAAAATCCAACCAAATTGAAGTATTTCACTAACTTACTGGTGTTCTCAATAGGAGCCAGTAATTTTTAAAAGGAACATGCCTGAGAATAACACATCATACGTACTAAGTGATTTTGCTCAACTATGAAACAAGGTAAGTATTATATAAACATGAACCACCTGTACCTTTAGTTTTGACCATCAGTTCCCCTCCCACCAAAAGCTGGTCCCTACACCTGCTCTGGGCATGACTGGTCAGTGTCTGCCTGCTACCTCTGAGACTGCGTTCTCTTCTTCAGTCTTCTTGTGCAGGCTGCAGCACGCTCACACACTCCCAATACGTTTATTCTGCACTTCCTTACTGTATTACACAGGCTTTTCTGTTCTGATAACTAGTTCTTAGAAGTTTATCTTCCCCTTCTCTTCTACTTACTGGTCCTTGCACACTTTTTTCTCTCTTCTGCATTGCTCAGTCTAGACATTATACTTGACTGTCACTGCCCTTTTCAGGTTGAAAATATTTTGCCTTCCAGAGAAGTTGCTGGAAAGCCCTTCATCTTTTCAGTCTGAATGTCTATACAGGACAGGTCAAGGCCACGTTGCTCTGATATTTTACCACCAATCAGAGTATAACATAATTATGAGTGTGAGGAGACTCTTCAGAACAATGTTGAAAGCTACCCTCCTAACTCACGACCTAACCAACAGCTAGCTTTATTATCACGGTATTTGCTAAGGTAATGGGCCAAATGAACGCCAAAAGTGAATCTTAAGTGGCATAATGTTGGTGTCACACAGCTGAGGGGAATACATTCAAAAGACCTATGAAACATTTTAACCACTCTTCCCACATTGGCTCATCCTGGGCACATTTACAGTGAAATCCTGCCCCCTTAGTTACTCCTTTAGATCCCATCCGTTCTTCAAGATCCAAATTAGTCTGAACTGGTTCAGTGTCCATAAGGACTTCCTACCTAGCTCTACCAGACCAAGCCACAGGCACTTTAGGAAATGCCTCTGTGGCTACATGGAACACCTCAGGGCACCTCCTGCCTTTTAGTCCCATTCACTTACTCTGTTTCAGGGTCTCTAATTCCCTACACGTAACTGATTATCTGCCCAGACCCATTAAACCAACACTCTGGTAACTACATGCTTGGCTCTCAAGTCCAACCTCAACCCTAGACTATTTAACATACCTGGTGATGACCCCATGTTTTCAGGCTCTTCTGTTAGGAAACCAGACTAACATTCCCTCATGGCCAAACTTAATTCTGGTTTATATAATTGATAAGAAAACAAAGAAAATCCAAAACACCTGCTCTGTGGGGACATGTTTGCCCCAACAGTGGCCTCTCAATGTAAAGTTACCAACCCAAGTTACTATCACCTGCCACCATTAAAGTAAAACACAAATAGTATCCAACTTTCCCTCATTCATTTGCAATTCAGGTTCATAAACTTTGAATCTTTGCCTGGCTCCAAACTTCTCATTCTGAATCCTTACATTTCCAGCCCTACAGTCCTTCAGACTGGCACTCATAGAACACTCTTTGGTCCAAGAGCCTCAGATTCCACAGACAAACATTGCTTTCACTCATGCCTTTAGTGCCTCAAATCCTACGTCACTTCAGGCTGGGTATCTCTGCTCTGGCCTTGTCTTTACAAGTTGTAGGCCTAGGGGGTGGAGAAAGGGACTCAAGGTAATCATTTCATTTTTAATTTCAATTATTTTTATAACTATAGTTGGAGCACTGTAAGAATTTTGAATCACTGAACTAAGCCCAGGTTTCTTTAAAAAGAAAGATGAGGGGCATCTGGGTGGTGCAGTGGGTTAAATATCTGACTCTTGATTTCGGCTCAGGTCATGATCTCAGGGTTGTGAGACTGAGCCCCACACTGGGCTCCACACTACGTGTGGGGCCTGCTTAAGATTCTCTCTCTCCCTGCCCCTCCCCACCCCATCCATTCTCTTTCCCTCTCTAAAAAAAAAAAGAAGAAAGAAAAGAAAAAAGAAAAAAAGATAAGTCTAGGGAGAGTCTCACAGACTTCATTATACTGCCACTCCAGAAAGGAACTTAAAGCCATTAATGGCTACATCTCTCCTAAAACATGGCATGTGAAATGTACTCCCATTTAAAAATATATAAAACATGTCCCAAAGCAATAAGAATTATGTGTAAATCATTCAACCTGGAATAGAGCTATTTATTAGCTAGCTTCCTACTACAAGCAGAATGTCTGCAACTTAAAAATTCTTATTGTTCACCAACCCTCATCAACTCCTTTAATTTTCTCCTACCTTTAATCTTATTTTTTATATAAAAAAGTAAAATTATGTTACTTTCTGGTCAATAAAGAGTTCACCAGTTGAAATTCAGCCAACAATTCTAACAACTTTGAACTCTCATTAAAAAAAAAAAAAAAAAAATTTACCAGTGCTGTATGCCAGTTCCCTAGGTAACCAAGACTCCACTTCAAAAACGGACTGGATAATCAAAAGAAAGCAATACACACACATACACTAAACCAAACAAAAGACAATTTTTCTTCATTTGCTAAAATAGATTTGACCAAGTGTTTTTACAGAGTGGCAGATGGTTACTGCATTAATATTTATGTTGGAGGTGGCAAGAGAGGCTCAGAGGAAAAGGACTTTAGATTGAAGATTCACCCTTAGAAAGAGGTAAAAAATCAACATGTCTGTGTAGAATGAGCACATGCTCCCAAACATGAGTGTAAATGCATGCTCTGCCACCCCACAGCTGTCCTGGGTAAGTACTATGTTCTCTGAACCTCAGCTTCCCCATGCGTAGGAGGTAAATTATCAGATTATAATGGGGATTAAATAAGATAATGCTGGTAAATCATAATTACAGCTACCATTTTCCACATGCTCACCCTGGGCTAGGCATATATAACAATGTAATGAGTTAAATACAGGCACCTCCATTTTACAGACAGAAAAAGTAAGATTCTAAGAGTTCAAATAACTTGTTTATGCCACACGACTAATGCATAGCAGACATGAAATTCAAACCCAGGACTATAAGATCTCAAAGTCCAAGCTCTGGACTGTTCCCACAGTCCTGCAGTAGGACAGTATATGAATCATGCCAGGCACTCAATAATGCTTTTTCTTATTAATTAAAATTGTAAATGCACAGAGCACCCCCAAGGACTTCCAAGATGCACAACTCCAG
This sequence comes from Ursus americanus, assembly GCF_024610735.1. Classification (NCBI taxonomy): domain Eukaryota; kingdom Metazoa; phylum Chordata; class Mammalia; order Carnivora; family Ursidae; genus Ursus; species Ursus americanus. The sequence continues at coordinate 70,166,333 of NC_142134.1, forward strand.
GGGAGCCATTCATCTCAGAGTCTATATGAATGGCATACTCTGACAAGTTGTGCAGTGCACAGCCAGTACTTCATTCATCTCAGAGTCTATATGAATGGCATACTCTGACAAGTTGTGCAGTGCACAGCCAGTACTTCTGTACAAAGTGGCCCCCGGGCACTATTTTTCATGGGTCTCTATAATCAAGAAAAAAAAGAGGGGCACCTGGGTGGCGCAGTCGTTAAGCGTCTGCCTTCGGCTCAGGGCATGATCCCAGCGTTCTGGGATCAAGCCCCACATCAGGCTTCTCCGCTAGGAGCCTGCTTCTTCCTCTCCCACTCCCCCTGCTTGTGTTCCCTCTCTCGCGGGCTGTCTCTCTCTGTCAAATAAATAAATAAAATCTTTTTAAAAAAAAGAGAGAGAGACAGAAATATATTCAAAAAGGATTTCTGGGGCGCCTGGGTGGCACAGCAGTTAAGCGTCTGCCTTTGGCTCAGGGCGTGATCCCGGCGTTGTGGGATCGAGCCCCACGTCAGGCTCCTCTGCTATGAGCCTGCTTCTTCCTCTCCCACTCCCCCTGCTTGTGTTCCCTCTCTCGCTGGCTGTCTCTATCTCTGTCAAATAAATAAATAAAATCTTAAAAAAAAAAAAAAAAAAGAATTTCTATTCGTAGCAGGCTTATGATATTCTGGCTCCCCCAGCACCTTCTGAACAGCTTTTATATGTTTGACGACTGCCCTAAATTATGACTTTCACCTCTCCAAGTTGGAATTGAAAACTCCTTTGCCTAGCCCTACTTGCTTAGACTGTTTGTGCATAAGCATATATAAGCATGGGATCTGGAATAAACCAAAGTTCACCTATACATTTCATTTCAGAAGTGATCAATGAGAGGCCCTGCATCTGACTCTCAGATACCCACATGTTTAACTTTCACTTTTGCCATCTCTCTATAACACAGCCTAAAACCAGTCCTCCAAGCTCCACTTTCTACCACCAAAGTAGACCAACAATGTTTTCTAAACAAAGATTCTCCTCTTCCTACAACAATTCCTGTGCCATTCCAGGGGTCAACACAGCAGTATTTTTAAGTCTCTACTCATGTGATATATTTGCTATAAATGGATGGCACATAGAAAGCGCTAAATAAATGTTAGTTTCCTTACTGTTCTCCCTATATATTCCTATTTCCTCTTCAAGAACAGAAAGTGGGCCTTATGCTTCTTATGTAACCACTGGTGACCAGTGTTTTATGTCAGCAGAGCCATGTTTGTTGATAGTGATGATGACCTGGTGATGATAGTGGTGGTGAGGACCCAAAATCTCAAAGATAAAGGGTACCCATAACCACCTACTACAGATTGAATGTTTGTGTTCCCCTGAGAATTCCTATGTTGAAACCAAATCCCTGTTGTGATGGAATAACAAGGTTAAGACCTTTGGGAGGTGGTTAGGTCATGAGGACAGAGCCCTCATTAACATGATTAGTGCCTTTATAAAAGAGGCCCCTCAGAATTCCCCTGCCCCTTCTGTCATGTGAGGACACAGGCAGAAGACAGATGTCTGTGAATCAGGGAGCAGGCCCTCACCAGACATCAAATCTGCCAGCATAATGATCTTGGACTTCCAGCCTCCAGAACTGTAAGAAATAAACTTCTGTTGTTTTTTAGCCACTTGATCTAGGGTATTTTTGTTATAGCAGCCTGAACGGATGAAGATACCTCCCATCCCTAAAAGCTATATTGCATTTTACAAATGTTCCTACAGAGAAGAAAATCGGAAATGTATTAACAACTTTTATTAATTCTCTTTTCCCTTTTAAATAATGACTTTTGATTTTTAATGTAATCCTTCAAGTGTCAGAGCCTTCTTTTTATCTTGAACTATTTTCCTTAGTTCAACTACCACTTTTGTTTCACTGAGACTCTCAACTGGGCATTCCCAAAGGCTCTTGGCAATGTAAATTAATTCCTATAGGCTCAAGCATAATCATCTGGTAACAGAACAGTAGTGAAAATATGACCTGCCTTGGGTATCAGGAGTTGCCCGGGACAACCTAGCTGTAACCATTATTTACAAAGGCACACCCCTCAGTAGAACCTTAATCCCTTCTCTCTGTCAGAGGCCTTAATGACTTAATGATTCTCAAAGTATATGACACTACGAACACAGATTATCAATCTCCCACCCGCTTTCAAACTCTCCAGGTTGGCCAGGTTGGCCTCCATAACCTTTAACACTAGCTGATAAGTCCTGTCTGTGTTTGTGCGTGTGCCTCTGTAGTATCACCCACCCATCCCTTCTTTTCAATTCTGGTGAAACGCCCCTTTTCCACTCTCTCCTCCAGCTCCGACACTTACTGATGGAGTGAACTTTTGTATTACTCATTCTCTATAAACATTTTTTTTTATCTGCAGTATGCAATATAAGAGTGACAACCTATTTCAAGAGTTGTTCTCAGGGTTAAATGATATCAGGTATGTAAAGTACCTGGCACAGTGCCTGGTACATAACAAAGCTCCATAGAAACAGGTTTCCTGCCCTTCCCCTTCTCCTTCTCCTCCAGCCCCTAATGGTCTCTCCTTGCCCTAAAGTCCTCTAATACTATGCTCTATTTCTTCCTCCACCCGTCTAAACCCTGGTAAGCTCTTCTATTTAATTCGTTCGATTATTTAATCAACGCTGAATTTGTCCAAAACTGTTCTACAAAGTTAGGATATATGTACAAAATACACTCGGGGCTTGTCCTCAACCCATGCACAGTGCTGTAAGGGCAGTACATTTTTTAAATTAAACATAACTGCACTATAATGTATTCTCTGCTACAAAGAAATAATGTAGAAATGACAGAGTAACAACCCAGGCTAGAAAATATCAATGTAAACCTCAGCAAAAAGGTATTTAAGCTGGGCATTAATAATTAATAGGACTGCAACATGAGAATACGGCAAAAGAGGGAACTCAGAGGAAGGAAAATTTGTCCAAAAAAAACAACAAAGAACAAAAAACAAAACAAAAAACAACAACCTCGCCACAGCAAAAACTTCTGAAGGCATATTAGACCTGTATTACTAATTATGATTATCAAGACCGTACTTGTTCAAGTAAAAAGTAGGATACACAAATACAAAGAAAACTATAAGGACAATTGAACAAAATAGTTAGAAAACCTAGAATGTGTAGTTGCCATTTCTAGAAAAACAAAACAAATGAACAAAAACCTAATTATCAAAAGAATAAGGAAATGGTTAAATAAATAGTGACTAACCAAATTAAGGAACTATGCAGACTTTAGTAATGATAATAATGGAGTAAATGTAATGTCATGTCGAATTTTTAAAATAATATAAAATTGCAAATTCTTATTATAATATGTGAACAAAGACTTGAAAGGAATATGCATACATAAAATGGCTATTTGGTGTGTTAATGGTGATTATTTTATAAAAATCTTTTTGAAATCCTTTTATAATAATTTACAGTTTTAAAAAGAAAGGATGAGGTATTTCTATTCAGGAAATGCTCTTATATTTACAAAATTATTTTAAATTGTTTTTCAGCTTAATTTATAATGACCTTTTTATTTCCACCAAAAACAACAAATCAGACACATCACGTACGTGAGTAAATACTCCCACAATGTTAACTTACAGTGTCCTCTGTGCCTCCATCCTCACCCTCAACCATCTCCAAAACCCAAGTTACTCCTATTTAGAAAAGTTGTGAGCTTTTTTCACTCACTGTACGGCATATTTTATGTTCAAAGCACAGAACATTCAATTACTTACAGTATAAGGATTTTGAACTGAAGTTGTCTCAATGAGAATGCATTTATTTGAAGACAAAATGGATTCTCCTAATCCTTGCCTTTTTCGGACAAAAAGATAAGCCAGGAAGATGTTCGCTAGACACGTGATATCTAAACATGAGATTAATTGTCAATTGAATATGGAGTCAAAAGGAAGAACAGGAAATATCAAAGTTAAAAAGGAACATGTTAATTTCTTATGTTTTCCTATTTTTATTTCCTAACATTTAAAATCATGAACGCTTTAGAAGTTCATTTTAATGTGCCTGAAAGATCCATTTTTGAGTCTCTAATTAACTGATTGTTATAGAATTTTACTTTCTGAAATTATAGGATAAAGGCACATATTTTTAAGAAAATAACAAAATAACCAGGAGTCATAAGAATGTTACCATTCAATTTTAAAGAAGGGAAGTGAACTGATTTTACATTATTGACAGTCTTTTAAGTGTGATACAGATGCATATGCATTTTATTAAATTTTTAATAAATGTAACAAACTGTACTACAAAGAGTAAAATAATTATTTCCTTCAATGCTCAGGATTTTTTTTTTTAATGGCGTTGACTACCACAGTTTCTCTTTCACGAGAATTATTAATCTTGAAAGGTCAGCTATAAATATCTTTTCCTAATATCTTTGTGGTTGGATAAAACTGAGTGTCTGCCTAATGAGCATAGTACTTGTCAGCTTTGATTTTCTTCCTGTGGCTATAGGTGATCGGCAACTCGAAATACATTTCCTAGAGCTACTCAGCAACAGGAGCCCAAATCTTTCTGAGGTACCTGCTGCTGTTATGGGAAGCTAGCAAAGGAAGTCAAGAGGAAGCGCAGGGAGCTTTCTGAATCTCCGGAGATGCTCAGAGGACCAGGAAGTGGAACAGGCCTCTGCCACATAAATACACGACATTTAAGCAGCACATTACAGCTTATTAAGTATCTTACACACATCTCCTCCACTTAACAGATGAAGGAACAATCTCAGAGAGCCCAGTGACATGGCCATGGCCGCTCTGCTACTAGAGAGCCTCGAGATGGAATTTTCCAGTCCCAAATCCTAGGCTCACCCAAGTGTCACATCATAGCTCATGGCTTTTGGAGTGAGACAGACCTAGGCTCGAGTTTCAGGTTTTGCCATTTTCCAGTCTTGAGCAAGTCACTTGAGCAAGACCTCTGTGCCTCAGCTTCCTTATCTGCAAAATGAGATAATAGGAGCCTCAATTGCATAGGGTTGTTGTGAGCATGAAATAATGCACCTAAAGTCCTTAGCACTCAGGCAGCCCCAGGATCACCCTAACGCTAGTTACAACTGTTAGACCGCCAGCTGCAACTGTTACAACTGTTACCCTTATTCTTCTCCAGATGTGGCTGTCAGAACTGTTCTTGCAGGAAGCAGCATGGTGTGGTGGTTAGGAATGTTGAGTTCTCAAGCTAAACCCATCTGGGTTCAAATCCCACCACTGCCAAGCAAAAGCTCTGTGACTAGAGGCAGGTTACTTAACACTCTGTTATCCCAGTTTCCTCCCCTGAAAAATGAAGGTGGTGACAATGAAACTTAGCCCTTTTGGGTGTTGGAAGGATTAAATGAGTCACACATATAGAATATTTAAAATAGTGCCTAGTATATGGGAAGCACTTAATTAATATTAATTTTAACCTACTGTCATTGTTATCTTATCAATTTCCAGCACCTCCCCCCAAGTTCCAGACATTCAATCTATTTTAAAACAGCTGAGCACCTATCATGTCTACATGCTAGCAGTACATCAAAAGAAAATGCTTCCTACCTTTGGTAGGCACAGTTACAATCTATTTTATTAGCTAGGACATAAATCTACACTAATGATGCAAAGCATCATATTCTAACTGCCAATGAAAGGTAAAGACAACGGGTGAGATGAGAGTCCAGAGGAGGAAACCAATTTGAACGCATTAGTCTTCCCTCTTTGGTGGCAGATTTGTTATTTATAGTCAAAGAACCAAGGGAAAAAGGAAGTGAGACATGGTTCCAGAACCCTAGAATTTCATGGCCTCATAAAATTTGTTTAAAAATCAAGGTGAATAAAATAGGGATTTCTAAGATATTTTCATTTTGTCAGACAGGTTAAGGCATTAAGAAAATTATCTACCTTCTATTCATGCTATAATTTCTTTAAAGAAATATATTTTAATGGCAAAAGTAGATAGTAAGAAATAATCTCAGAATAAAAAACAATTCTCAGGCGCCTGTGTGGCTCAGTCAGTTAAGTATCTGACTCTTGATTTTGCTCAGATCATGATCTCAGGGTCATGAAATCCAGCCCTGTGTTGGGATCTACATTCAGCAGAGAGACTACTTAAGATTCCCTCTCCCCCTCTCCCTATGCCCCTCCCCCCCAAAAAAACACAATTCTCACCAAAAAGGGAACCAATGATTGTGAGGGTATGTGTATAGTGTGCATAGGTACACATATATTCAGGTGCACATTCCTCTATTTTTTCTTACTACTCTCTGTTTCTGACTGATGAAAACCTTCTTGAACAGGCTGAATTCACAAACCAGCATTTGGCAACCACTGGGGTAAAGTACACTGCAGAATATAACAGGTGTGGACCAGATCTATACTGGCAGAGCAAAGCAAAGAATTAGATCATTTTAATCAAAATGCTTGGCTTCAATTACTGAAATAACTTCTTCCTTAACCAGCCTTCCCAAAAACCTACTTCTGCTTCCTGATTCTGTTTGCCGGGAATAAGAAGTTTTTCAGACTCATTGTGCTAACAACCCCAGCCCAAAGAATAGGGGCCGCATGGGTTAAACTGAAAATCATAAGCCGCGCCTGTACATGGAGATGAATTGTTAGTGTTCCTAGAAAGAACAGCTCCGTTTTCCAGATTTCCTGAGGAAGGAGCTGCACAAAGTGGCTTATTTGATTTTGCAGACGGAAGCAGGTAGCACAAATCTAGCAGGAAACAGAGCCCTCAAGGGAATATTCAGGGAATGTTTAAAAGGAAGCATTTTAGAAAAAAATGTTAAATAACTCTTTCAAGCAAAGTTGGAGATATTATGTAGAAGAAAGAGCACAGACCGAATCCCCTGTCACTTAATAGTGACATCCTGGGCAACCCTGTAAACATCTCTGGGCCTTGGTTTTCTCATCTACACAATGGAGATTCTAGATCATACACACTAGCAGAGTTAAAGATTAAATTAGAATTCTATACACTGCCTGGCCATTATTAGGTGTTCAAACCGGGTAGCCATCATCAGTGCAGTTAAAAGGTTCACTCACATGAGGACCACGAAGAGTATTTATTCATCCAGCAAACATATGGTTCGGCACTTGCAGAGTCAGACAAGTCTTTGAATCCAAGCTCCTCAAAGTCCAGAGGCAGAGACATGGGGGTAAAGAAATAGCGCAAATGAATTTTGACTGATTCTACAATAAAAACCATAGACAAGGTAAGGTAACAGTGGTGGGACCATGGACAGAGCAATCGAATGCCTCGAGAAGGAGCCAGTAAAAACAAGATGCATGCACTACTTTTTGAAAGGTATGAAGGATTCATTCAGCACAGAAAGCAAGGAATGACATTTCAGACTGGGGGAACCACATACGCAGAAGTGTGGAAACAGGGAACACCCTGGTGTGTTCAGGGCACTGTAAAAAAATCACTTCCTAGAAACCACTCCCAAACATTTAATTTGTCATGAGAGTTTAAATAGGATATTCATGACATTTTGTCAAATACAATAAAATCTCACAATCACCAAGTAGGGCCATAAAGCAACTGGCAATTTGCTCCTACCATTCAGCATCCCCACCTAGCAATTTTGAAGAGTTAGTTCTCTTCTGTGAGGAGAGGTATGATGTTAAAGTGGCTCTTGGCCCATCATTCAGCCCTTTTTCAGTTCAGCATATAATGTTACACTTGGATTGTAACAACTGGTTTATTTCCTTCTAACAAGTGAAAAACATGTTTTTCTCTGAACAGAGACAGGAATAATACTTTCAAATATATATATTATTTTTGCTTAACACTGCAACAACAAAGCACCATAATGTTCCTGACTCAATTTTTGGAGCCATGTTGATCACCATGGAGGGAACTATGTCTGCATATTAAAATACAAATTATTTAGTACAAAATAACACATGGATTTAGTGCAGATTCCTGTCGACTGGATATACCCTAGCTGGTGTGGATTTTTGACTGAGTTCTTCAATGTTTTTATCAATATTTCAAAGGAGGACATCCTAGCTCTTTCTGAATCAAAATCTTGGGTTTCAATAAATCTTTCCTAGACTTTATTAGCCTTGGGAATATCAACCATTTGCCAAACGGAAAGAAACACCACACCCAAGAGTAAACTCAAATTGTCAGACACCAAAGAATAGGCATCACCTCTCGACAGATTTTGAGAGGACCCATAAGAATTTCAAGAAGAAATCATGACTTTAGAGGCATAACAGACTTCAAAAGCACCTTCATTTTCCAGATTGGGAAACTGTGGGCCTTGAAAACTGAAACCATAGCTTATTCATCTACAGAGTTTAACCAGTTAGGACTGAAAACCCAACCCAAACAGGCTTGAGCAGAAAAAGGCTTTTGCTTGACTAACAGGTCCAAAGGTAAGGCTGACTTCGAGGTGTGGCTTCATGTAGTGCTTACCTACATCAGTGGTGTTACCAGCACATAGTTTCTTTTTTTAATCCTTATCTGGCATTGTCTTCTGCTCTCCTGGCTTTCATTTTAGACTCCAAGAGGTGATAAGCAGCTCCAGCCCCACCTCCTCTGAACACCCAGTCTAGAAGAAAAGAGGAGCTATTTCCCATGTCTCCCCTAAAATCTAAGATTCCTTCCAATGAGCCCGCGTCAGTCACTTGCCTACTCTGAACTCATCAATGGAGCCAAACAATAGAGATGTGATTGTCTTAGGCTTTTGAGACAAGACACAGCCATGAAATGATGGGTGGAATCCCATCCAATCCACACAGATAGAAGATGAGAAAAGCATGGTGCCCCATATGAAACTTAGAAGTTACTGCTAAAAGAAAGGGGAAGAGATTCTAAGGAGACAAACACCTCATTAGTCCTATTTCTGCTACTCACTTCATACAGACCAGAAGAGAATGATATAAAAGCTCTGTCTACATGGTAAAAAAAAAAAAATATTTACATAAAAGAAAAACACAAGATTAAAATATCCACATGTGTACATACACATAGCCCTATGGTATAAATGTGGAAAGGTACAAAACTACTTGATATTGTAAGCAAACCATATTAATAACCTAGTCTTCATTAAGTCATGAATCAACCTTTACACACCTTTATTTAGGTGTAATTCACATAGGGAATACTTGAGACTTTAAACGGGAGAAGCCTAACTGCACTGTACTTTTTCACAGACAACAGATCTTAATTTTACATGTTATCTATTTCAGAGGGAGTTTAACTGCTTATGGGAGACAGGATACACTCCCAAAGGAAAGGACTTTAGAATGACAGAGAACAGTCTTCTAGGTGATATCTAGCCTTGAGAGTGTGCGCGTGTGTGTATTTTTTTCTCCTTTACTGCTCCAAATCAGAGTGGACTATAAACCTCTTCCCACTTCAGCAATCACAGGCCAAAAAAAAAAAAAAAAAGCATTAGTCAAAGCGTCTTTTCACTTTGTCATTTCCTGCATTGCTTAGATTTGTGCAAGAGCAAAAGCTATTTCAGAATGGAAATAGCTAATGTACTAAATATATAGTAGCTTAATTCTATCTGATGGTGAAAGACTGAAATCTAACCAACTAAAGGTGCTCTATACTGAGGAAAAACATTCTAATATCATGAAACAATTAGTCCAGTGGAGGACATCCATGGACGAATCAATGTGGAAATAAAAGGACAATTACAAAACAAAAACAAAACTCAACAGAAATAACCCTATCTGGCTGAGATCATAGGACCTCCACCAGGCCCCTTCACAAGTAAGCTGCTTAAAAGCTAAGAACCACACCTTAGTTATCCTTACATCCACATTAATGAGCACAGCACAGCTTCCATCACATAGTAGGTGTTCAATAAATATTTTTTTAAAGATGCATTTATTTGAGAGAGAAAGAGCTCACGCACATGAGCCAGAGGAGAAGCAGGGGAGAGAGAGAGAATCTCCAGCCGACTTCCCCGCTGAGCACGGAGCCGGACTTGGGGCTCAATCTCATGACTCTGATATCATGACCTAAGCCAAAATCAAGAGTCAGACACTTAACTGACTGAGCTACCCAGGTGCCCCAATAAATATTTTTTACTTAAACTAACAGAGCTGAAATGAAATAAGAGATAGTATGTAACATACTATCTTCTGACAAAAGTATTGCCTGCCAATAAGCACTCTGATAGGTTAAAACCAGACCCAGATCCGTCCTGGTCCAATCTTTTATCTTTATACTATTTGCAGTGTTCTAGGTATATTAACATGAGCTTAGCAAAACAGCATAGTTCATTCTTTACTGTCCATTCTGTGTTTCTCAACCAGTCGTTTATCTTTCAAAGTACTGAGTTAAATGGGGCCCTTCACGATTATTGTTAGAGACAGCAGAACCCAGTGGACCAAATCCATATCTTTAAATTAGGTCCTTTTACTTTGAGCAGAAGTGGTAAGTAGTCTTCCTAACAGAATTATGTATGAAAAGGGACTCTTGTTCTTTGGCTGACTAACATCTAACTGGACAAACCTGATGCAAAACAGTTACAATATATTAGGATAAATTTTAAAGCCAGACACCAAAGTCAAATATTTTAGAAAAACTTGCTTCTTACTATGCATGTGTGGTAACCCTCTAAGCACGTGAGCTTGAAAATCTGAGATGTCAGTCTCCTAGAATTCCATATGCCTCTGTGCCAAACTCCAGAGAGACTTCCTCCTCCTGTTTGGTGGGTCTCAGCATGCAGAAGAGAAGATACACTTCAGGAGGGTACATTAATGCAGCTTTTTGACTTGGAGGAGAAGAGCCAGAATTCAGAATCATGTTGCTGGCTTTCCAGTCATTGTAACAGCCACTGTGACGTTCAAATAAAGTCAATGTGGACTGGATTTCAGAAATCTACTGTTACCCTTTTTGTTACTCTTACAGAGCCTTGATACGCAGATTGGTAAATGTACTGGGCAGAATAGAATCCTTGAACTTGGCAACCATTCCTGCACCAGCAAACCACCACTACCACCTTTAGGGGAGCAACTCAACCGCCTTTACTTCCCACATTGCTTTAAGCCACATTTCACTAAGCTTCTGGGTTTCAACTCAAAACTGTCATCAACTTGATCTGGAAGATTCTGAATTCTAGTCCTGGCTTCTGTGCACTAAAGTACCTCCTCTGTAAAACGAGGGGATGAACTGATGATCTCTAAGGTCTACCAGCTCAAAAGTGACCTTGTGTCTCGTAAATGTCAGGGTGATGTGAACACTGAATGGTGATTAGTTTAAAATAAATAAACTTTCTGACTTGGATTAAGCTTTGAATTTTCATAAAAAATAACATTTATCGGGTGCCTCCTATATATTACGCATTTTTCTAAATGATTTACATGTCTTCATCTATTTAATTTTCAGAGGCCATATGAGGTAGGTACTACTTTTATCCTCATTTCACAGGTAAGGAAACTGAGGCACAAATATGTGAGGTAACTTGTCCGTGGTCAAGCAGCTGTGGGACTGGGATTAAATCCAGACATCTGGGTCCAGAGCTTACATTACCAACTACAATTTTATACTGACTTTTAAGCTCCCATTTTGTTGATACTATTCCCTCAACCTGGAATACTATACCTCCCGCATTTCAACATTTAAATCAATATTTACTGAATATCCCAGGAGCTGTGCCTAGAAATAGAATTACAGTGGAGAAGAAGGACAAGGGTCTCTTCCCTCACAGGGCTTACCTCTCCGGTGGCAGACAGAGGTGAGAAAGCACATATTAAATCAATTGGATATGACACAGATTTGTAATCATAGTTATTACTACACTGTACCATGGAATTATTAGCAACTGGGGTTTTGTTATTATTATCAATGTATTATACCATGACAGCAAATATGGAAGACATGTATCTTAGACGTGGGTAATCAGAAATCTAAGAAACTTCCCAAGTGACATGTGGAGGATGAATATTCAGCCAGACAAGGAGTTGTACCAGTGAATGCCCTGCAGGAAGAGACAGGATGGCAGAGTCAAGGAACTGAAAGAAACTGAATAAGGCTCAGGCAGAGACAGCAAAGGAGAGAAAGTGATGAGTGGCTGAGCTGGAGAAGTTAGCAGAAGCCAAATCATAAACAGCTAAATTAAGAAGTTTGGGTAAAAGCAGAATAACCTTAAAGCTAATAAAGCTTAAGCTCCAAGGCCCCCACTTCCACAAAATCCTTCCAAGGCCCTGGGAGGGGCACTAGCAAGGGGTTCACACAACCACAGATTTTCAAAAATTTTGCAGAAGAGAGACACTTGCACTATCTCTAAAACAGCTGTCTAGTCTACTCTGACTTACCTTCCGTCAAACCTCCTATTGGGTCAGTTGGCACTGGAATGACTAGGGCATTTTGGGGATCTAGTAAAGGAAGTCAAGCTGACTATACATTTGGGTTTGGTGTTCATGTCCATTTCCAAATATGGTGAACTTACTGCAAGCCATCTCAGCATAAGAAACGCTTTTTTCTTTTTTTCGATGAGACTGCACATTTGATAAAGTTTAAATGCACAATTTTTATTGCCATTTGGAAGGACATTTCCAAAAAACAAGTAAGAAATCACAGACTCCTAACTCAAGTGCATATAACAGGTATCTTGTTTAATCAATTTTAAATTATTTTTTAAATAACTGATAAATTTCAGATTAAAATAATGAAATATGAAACAGAAGCAATAAAGATAAGGAATGAAATCAATGGAAATTATTCTGAACTTGAAGAGCAAATTGTAACAAAAAGCTTTCAGATCATACCAAATGAAATGATTAAGCAGGAGGAAGAAATAAATGTTGAAAAGAAGTAATGAATAGGCTTTTGGATATTTTGATAATCCAATTTGTAAAGAGGATTGAGTCATGAACAAACTGGGAAAAGACTTAAATTTCTTGCTAATTCGACATGAAATACTTAAATCAACAAAGATACTCATTAACTCTTAATACTCCAACGCAGAGAAGACATTAATGGCAAACCGTTTAACCTGTGTCATCAACTCTACTGGTACTAAAGATTAGTTCTGAACAAGAAAATCTGAAGTGCCCTGAAATCTTACAACTCCTTGGAGGGAATTTAACAGAAGTTTCCCTGAATTTGGCAACAGCCTTAAATAGTTACACAGCATGTAAATAATGAACCATGAAGCTTTTCTAAAAAGAAAACTTTTCTTAAAAATTAACTATGTTAAAAAATTTTGATTACCATGCAAAAGAAACAATTATTAACCTATTCTCTCTATAAAAGATATTACAAAATCATTGTCGTATGAAAAAATGATCAAAAATTATGCAACCAACAAATGAAGAAAAGATATTCTAGCAGTATGGCAGGTAGATAGTTAATAAAAATTAAATTTTATCTTTCTCAATGTTAGGATATTTGCAGTATTTCTCAGATTTTTTTTAATGTGTAGTTTGTTTTCTTTTTTCATTCTTTTTTAAGATTTTATTTATTTATTTGAGGGAGAGAGTAAGAGAGAAAGCATGAGCAGGGGGAGGGGCAGAGGGAGAAGCAGACTCCCCACTGAGCAGGGAGGCTGATGTGGGGCTCAATCTGGAACTCAGGGATCATGACCTGAGCTGAAGGCAGCTGCCTAAACAAATGAGCTACCCAGGCGCCCCTCTTTTCTCATTCTAAATTAAATGTTTACTTTTGTTCTTAATATTTGTATTGATAATGTTGTGTTGTTTTTCTTAAAGAGGGCCCCCAAAATTGTATAAACACTAAACTCCACCACTGAGTTTGGACATTATTCCAAGGCATTTTTTTCCCTCTCCTGTCTTGTCTATTTACCCTTTAATGCTCAGCTCAAATGCCATCTCTATACCATAATTCTTTGTGTCAATGCCTATTTTCACAAAGGAAAGAAGAAATTAAAATGTTTTGAGCAACTACTCTTCCGGACAAATCATGTTAGGTACTTTATGACATTACCTTACTTAATCACAGATATTTCTCGAAGGCAAGGTAATTGTTTCTCATATTTCCCAAAATAAAAAATAAGTGCTAGTAGTAACAATTCCTGCCCTTTATGAATGTTATTACATTAATTATATATCTTAACCGGTCCTTCTTAAGTATGTTGATTACAGATTAACATTAAACCTTCACGTGACCCATTTCAAACTTGGACATAGCTTCCCAAAATGCAACTTCAGGTGAACCGTGGGATCTTTGTCCATACACACAGTCCTTCCAAATGTTAGTTACGTGGGCAAACTGCTCCCTTATAAACCAAGATAACCACATGTCTGTAATTGCACTTAAAGTCTTGGGACTTTGGTACACTCTGTTTTCTGTATCTTTTTTTTTTCAATTTTATAATTTTTTTATTATATTATGTTAGTCACCATACAGCACATCCCTAGTTTTTGATGCAAAGTTCCATGATTCATTACTTGCGTACAACACCCAGTGCACCATGCAATACGTGCCCTCCTCAACACCCATCACCAGCCCAGTTTTCTGTATCTTACTCTGCCTGAATATATTCCCTTCTAGCTAATCCTAGTCAGTTCTTAACATCCCCACTGAGAATGACACTCTAATCCTCAGGGATTAAGCAAACATTGCCCCTGGTCTTCAGCATTACATTGTTAATCCATTAGGATTAACAAAAGTACAGTTTGAAAAAATGAGGAAATAATTCCACTGCCCATAATTTAGGATGGCAAAATCAGATCAATTAAGGCTGCCAACATATGATATAATTAACACAACCATTGTATGGAGGATATTGCAGCACATATGGTAGGATATGAAAAACCAAACAATGTTTTTTATAATGTGTGAATATAGATATTATAAAGTTAAAGATCAATGGAGATCTCTTCCTTAGTTCCTCCTTGAACTGCATATTTAACATGACCCCCGACTCTATCAAGTGTCAATTTCATATCTGGTGACGAAATTATCTATTTAAATAGAAAGTTATAACCAGCATTTTTTACTTTATATGTCAGGTTCTTAATAGTTTCCTAAATAACAAGGAACACTCTTAGTCAGTTGGCATTTTCCAGTGTTTTAATTGCCTGCTGTGATATAATTATTGTGACATTTTGGGATGTTTTTAACATCCTGAATTAAATATTCTGACATCCCACAGAGCACTTCATGAAAACAGTCAAACTGTATTCAAGTCATTAGCAGTCTACAGCTGTCCTTTAATATTAAAATTATTTTCCAACACAAAACACAGATGAAAATTAAAGTATTTAACAACTTTGAGCTTGGGTTAGATCTGAGATCTATATTACCCTAATTTGTCAGGTAAAGAAGATCAGGGTGACTCTGAGATTCTTCCATTAAACTTTATCTAAAGCACCAAATGAATTAGGGCCACTTCATGATAAAAGAAAATGAACAAAATGTACTGATTTCAAAGTGCAATTAGACCTGGATTACACAGCCACAAATTCTACACTAAGGATCATCACCAGAACACCACATCTCTTGCTCTATTGTCCTGGAAAGCTGGCTTGCTTTATTTTATTCATGTATTTATCCATCTATCTACCTACCCACCTATTTAATATGATATGTTCAAATAAAATGTGAAAGATAATTTAGGTTACTGATGTATATTTTAAATAACATACTCCATACTGTAATTCTATGGCAAAATCCTAATGGATTTCCAAAGGGAAGACCCGCTGGATGGACCACCGATTAGCACAGGAATAACTCACCATCGTCACCTGGATGTCTTATAAGCATCTCAAATTTGGCCCATCTGAAACCTTCTCCTTGAGTCCCTCACCTTCTCCTCCCACAGACTCCCCTATCTCAGGAAATGGCAACCCTATGCCTCCAGCAGCTCAGCCCACAAACTTGGCAATGTCACCCATTACTTTCTCGCTGTCGTGTGTAAAAATCCAAACCATCAGAAAATCCCATTGACTAACATTCATAATGTACGCAAAATCCAACTCTTCCCACCATCTCCTCTTCTGCCTCTTAGCCCAAGCCACTAGCATCTTTTTTTTTCAATTGAGGTAAAATACACATAAAATTTGCCATGTTAAATATTTTTAGGTGGGTATTTCAGTGGAATTAAGTACAGTAACAATGTTGGGCAACTATCACTACTATCTATTTCCAAAACTTTTTCATCGTCCCCAACAGAAATTCTACACCCATTAAACAATAACTTCCCAACCCCCATCCCCATCCCAACCCCTGGTAACCTCTATTCCACTTCCCTATGAATCTGATTTTCCTAGGTACTTCATATCAATAAAATCATACAATATTTGTCCTTCCATGTCTGGCTTATTTCACTTGGCATAATGTTTTAAAACTTCATCCATACTGTAGCAGGTATCAGAATTTCATTTTCTTTTTAATCTAACCATTCTATGTCTATACCACATTTGGCTTATCCATTCCTCTGTTGATGGATGTTTGGTTGCTTCAACCTTTCGGCTTTTGTGAATAATAATGCTATGAACCAAGTATCTGGGATCTGCTTTTGATTCTTTTGTGCAAATACCTAGAAGTGGAATTGCTGAATCATATGGTATTCACTATCATCTTTTCATTGAACACTATTATTCTAAGTGGGCTCTCTCTATCCACCCTGGTAGTCCATTATCCCCACGGCAGTTAGGGTGACCCTTTGACAACATAAATCACATCATATCACTGTCCTGCGCAAAGTGCTCCATGGTATCTCATTGTCATAAGAAATCCAAAGCCCTTCTTATGACCTGCAAGACTCTCAGTGACCTGACCTCTGCATGCCTCTCTATCTAGTCCCGTTACTCTTCACCTTTGCTCACCCTCCAGTCCACCAACCTCCCTTCTATGCCTCAAACCTGACATGCACACTTCCTCCTCAGGAACTTTCCACTGTTTCCTCAGCCTGGATAACCAGATACCTGTATGGGTCCATCCCCCATTTCTTCAAGGTCGCTGCTCAGATATAACCTTACCAGAGCTGCCTTCTTTGTCTCCTCATCAAATGTAGCCCACAAGTACACACACACACACACATGCGCACATACTGCTATCATTCTCTGTCTACTTACCTTGCTATATTTTTTTCACAGACCTTCTAACACCTGACACATCATCTATTTCTTGGTTTGTTAATTGCCTGTCTTCAATCACTAGAATGTAAAATTCCCAAGGCCAGGGACATCATATTGTTTATCGCTGTGTTCCAACAAAGAGCCTAGATGGATATTCAGCACAGATAGGTGCTCAGTAACTGTGGCTGATGTTTCTGGACTCATTGCCCTTCCCTCTGCTCCGAAAAGAGGTTATGGGTTATATCCAAAGGGTCCTGAACATCAGGGAAACTGGCCATTTGCAGTCAGTAATGGTCTCACTAGAAACTCAGATCTTCCTCATCAGCTCAACTGCTCTTTCTACGGGAGTGATGGGGAAGAAAAGGGGGCAGGACAAATTTTTTTTCAATAACTTATTCTTCCTCATTATAAAAGTAGTATGTATTATGTTCCTTCTAGAAAATGTAGGGAATCTAGGTGAACACAAAAAAGAAATTAAAAATCCATAATGTGCTAATCAAAAGGTAATGATTCTTAATGCTTTCATGCATATCCTTCCAGTCTTTTTTTCTATTCATATTCATTTTTCCTAATAATGGAATCAAATACATATGTTTTATCTTGTCTTTTCCTTAAATGTTATATATCAAAAACAGCTTGGTTATGAAATGTTCTCTGACAACATCATTCCCAATGGCTGGATAATATCCAGTGTGTGAAGTACCATAATTTAACCCTATGTACTAGGCATTTAAATAGTTCCCCATTTTTCTGTATTATTAGCAATGTGGCATCTTTTTAAGATTTATTTATTTTGGGTGGTGGGAAAGGAGCAGACGGTAAGGGAGAGAGGGTCTTAAGCAGACCCTGCACTGAGTGTGGAACCTGACGAGGGCTTGATCTCACAACCCTGAGATCAGGACTTGAGCCCAAACAAAGAGTTGGACCCTTAACCAACTGTGCCACTCATGCGCCCCACCAACGTGGCATCTTTAAATGTAAGTCTTGTGGGCTATCACAGGCCTGTACCTCTGAAACCAACAATGCATTATATGTTAATTAATTGAATTTAAGTTAAAAAATGTTTATTAAAAAATAAATAAATCTTGTGGGCTGTTCTGAAAATGTCTTTATGTTTAATTCCTAAAAGTGGAATTTTGGGGTTGGTGACTATGCAGAATTTTAAAGATCTCCGTACGTACTGTGAATTTAAACTCTTCCAGGCAGGGCAGAAGAATGGATGAATTAGGGTGCCTAAGAATTATCACCTTTAGCTACCACAGTTGCTCAGTGTAATAAGCGAAACTGACCTCAGGATTAGGCTCATGTGGGATGGATTAGGAGGAGCATAAGCATAGGAGGTCAGAATAGAGGGAAGGAGTGTTGATAGGAACTAGAGACAGGAATATTGAAAGCAGACTTGACCTCCTTCACAGTCTTTGCCCTGAACTGACCAAGGCGGTAAACAGTAGTATTTCAGACACAGCATAAGCAAATGGTATTTCTCATTACATTATTGTGCCCTCAAAAAATAATTAATATGAGTTTTGATGCAAACCATGTATTGATTATGCTTGGTTTTTCTAAAAAACCTTGACACAGCAATTTAAAGGTTGCATCTGAGTTCAGTTTATTTCAATATAAGGTTTTAACGGATTTATAGCTATTTTATAACTGGAAAATATAGCTTCCAAAAGGTACAATATTCACAGTAGAAAACAAATGGGACAAGGTTTGGTAACAATACTGGATGAGATTCATATTTCAAATCATTGTAATTGTTTCAAATGCTTTGGCCAACTTCTGGTCAGATTAAATTACCGTTTGATATTGTAATGTGACTGACAGAGAACTTGCACTAGAAGGGAAGGGGGCATTTTCTTCTTCTTTGTAGTTAAATCATTAAAATTATCTTTGATAATGCAATTTAATTACAGGAACATTTTATTTTATTTTTTTAATGATTTTATTCATTCATTTGAGAAACAGTGAGCATGAGCAGGGAGAGGGGCAGAGGCAGAGGGAGAAGCAGACTCCCCACTGAGCAGGGAGCCTGATGCGGGATTCAATCCCAGGACCCTGGGATCATGGCCTGAGCTGAAGACAGACGCTGAACCAAATGAGCCACCCAGGTGCCTCTTACAGGAACATTTTAAAGAAATGTGTCTGTTCTTCAGAAGTCCATTTCATTAAAGCCTGATAAGATAAGCTGTGCAACTTCTTACCCAGACATAAACTGGAATATACTACATCCCACTGAAAGTAAGCAAGCTAGTGAGGTCAACATGACTGTCGACCCTCTGCTTTGTGAAACTTCCACGTTTTCTCCTGACACACACATACTGCTTATGAAAAAGCCCACGTGGACCAAGGGACAGCTCCACATATTAAAAACTGGTAAAGCTAATTTTTCATATTATTAGATGAAATCAGCATCTGCAAGCGCTACTATTCCTTTCAGTAACCCACTTTGGAAATCATTGTTCTAAGAGCGTGCTATGCTTTAGGAAAATAAAATTACAATACAATACAATGTGATCTATAGTTTCCAAAGCACATTAGTGTCTACGAAGAGCTGTCAATACTATGTCCACTCCTCACCATCCAGTGTGTGACGCCTTCCAAACACCTTTCACCTTTCTTTTGTTTTTAATAATTTTTTATTGTTATGTTAGTCACCATACAATACATCCCTAGTTTTTGATGTAATGTTCCATGATTCATTATTTGCATATAACACCCAGTGCACCATGCAATACATGCCCTCCTTAATACCCTTTCACCTTTTAACGAAGGCTTTCTTTTGATGGAAAAAAACAAACAAACAAACCTCTTAGCCTTCCTCTGTCTCAATCCCTCTTCAACTGTCAAGATGGTTACTATGCCTTCTCTTTTTTTTCATTCACAGCTGAGGTATAACCTTCTTACCATAAAATTCATCCATTTTAAGTGTAAAATTCAATTCTTTTTAGTAACTTTACAGAATCAGGCAAACATTACCGTAGTCTAATTTTAGAACATTTCAATCACTCCAAAAATATCCCTTATGCCCATTCATGCCTTTTTTTCTTTAAAAAAATCCCTCTGCTTGGTCCCATGACAGCACATTCTTAATTTCCCTTTTGGTTGTTTTTTTTTTCCCCTACCCATTCTTTCCTACCCCCCTTGGCCTATCCCTCCTACTCTATTTAACCTTTTTTTTTTTTTTAAGATTTTATTTTTTTGTCAGAGAGAGAGAGCGCACTCATACAAGCAGGGGGACCAGGAGAGGGAGAAGTAGGCTCCCCCTGAGCAAGGAGCCCAATGCGGGACTTGATCCCAGGACCGTGGGATCATGACCTGAGCCAAAGGCAGACACTTAACCGACTGAGGCACCCAGATGTCTCTCTATTTAACCTTTAAATACTGCTATTCCTTATACCTTGGTCTTAGGTTCTCTCCTCTTCTTACCCTGCACCATTTCCCCAAACTATCCATCCTTTTTATGACTTTAGTTGCCAATCCCTTCTATACCAAAATCACTTCTCCATCCAGACCTCTTTCCTGAGCTCTGAACCTTTGGGTGTTCACCTGTGCACCTGCTGTTTCACATGGGTGTCTCACAGGCACCTACAACTGAAATCCATGAAAATTAATTTAGTATTCTCAGTCTACCCCTCTTCCTCCCCCAGTGTCTCATCTCTCAATAAAGACACCACTAACACCTTTCACTTAGTAGCTCATAATAGAAAATCTGGGCATTATCCTTAACCCCTCCCTCTCTCTAACCTACCATATCCAGTGCATCTCTGCTTTCCATCTCCACACCTCCCCAGCCCCAAAGCACCAACATTTCTTACCTGGACAACTATCATAGCCTCCTAATGATTTCCCTGCATTGGCTCTGCACACTTTCTATACATTTCCCCCACAGTGCTTTCACAGTCAGATAAATATTTCCTATACTGCAAATCTATTTAAAATGTTTCAATGGTCTCTATAACCCTTAAAGTATATCCAAAGTTCTTTTGGTTTTCCAGTTTTATTGAAATACAACCTAAGTGTCCACTGATGGATGAATGGATAAAGAAAATCTGGTATATAATACAATGGAATATTTTTCAGCAATAAAAAAGGAAGGAAATCTTGCCATTTGCCATAGCATAGATGAACCTTGAGGGCATTACGCTAAACGAAATAAGTAAAAATTCTTTGCCACAGCCTACAAAGCCCTGAGTCATCAGATCTCTAATGATTCCCCAAGCTCACATGCATCCCTCTCATTCTTGCTCACTAAAATTCCACCACGGCATTAAGGCACCAAACTCTCCTCATGGAGGTTATTTCCTCTCCCTGAAATGTTCTTCCCTGAGTCTCTCTACCTCAGTCTTACTCATCCTCAGGTCTTAGCTTACATGTCTCCTTCTCAAGAAAAACTTCTTTCCCTAACTCTACATTCCTGGTCAAGTTCCCTAAACTACAATCTCCAGTTATAGCATCCCCCTATTTTTCACTTTGTAGCACTCATCACTACTGTAATTAAATAGTAACTGGTATTATTTCATGTCTGGTTCTCTCCCAAGACTGTAATCTCCATAAAGGCAGGGACAATGTCAGATTTGTTTCATGGCTATATACTGAGGAGCTGGCTCAGTGCCTGACACATAGGACGCACTCAGTAAATACTTATCCAAAGACTGCATGGTTTCAGTTAGTAGTCCTCAATGAAATCCTGAAAGGTAACAAAGAACATTCGCACTGCATTGGAAAAGAAACTAGGGTTCAGAGAAGGTAGGTAACTCACCCAAGATCAATCACAAAGGATTTTAGAAACATAAACAGAATAATGTGTTGAGCAATTTAGAATACTTGCTTAATCAAAACTGAGTAATGATTAATGATACTCATTTTCATTAACATTGTTCAGCTTTTAAACAAATGTCCCAGCCATGGAACAAAAGGAGTTAGTCAGCCTTAGGAAACAGAGTTACAACTATGTTTCTAATTTCTAACTCTCAAAAAATGCTTGCAAGTTAAAAATTAACATATATTAAATCACTCCCTCCCAGGAAGGCCTAACTCATGGCCAGGCTATTATTTGTACACACCACATAAAGATTACTGATAAAAGGAATTCACAGCTTCTCCCATTTCTATACTCAATCACCACATACTGAATAAATTGCTACGAATCAAGGACTCACTGGATGCTAGATAGTACTGGGTAGTATGGTAGACAGTACCACACCCATTAAGCACTTTATAAATGTTTGTTGACCGGATATAGGAGTGAACCAAAACTTGAATCCCCAACTTTCTAATTCAATTTTTATGTGTAACTTATACCTCAATTTAAACAACAACAACAACTTACACATAATTTCTTGAGCCCCCCTGTATCTGGCGCTTAAGTGAACTGGCTTTTAAATGATATACCACCACCAGTACCCGGCACCTTAACACTGTCAGAACTCTCTGGAGAGAAAAGACAACACTTTGAATGAATGTATGAGACAAAAGAACCTTTTCTAATAAAACTGACAAATAAGCCAGTAAAATCTAAGCAATAAAAGCAATGGATATTATTCAACAAATATCCATTGAGTACCTGCTTTGTGCCATATACTGTCAATAATAATGATGTCACATCTGTGTAATGTGTTTACAAATGTGTTCACAAAATCTTATTACCTACCTTTCCTGGTCCCTCTCAGCAGTGAGCTCTAACATGACAACCTGTGGTCTAATAGCCACTTAGTTTCTGATCCAATCCCTCTAAGACCCAACAACTGACACAGAGACAGATTAGTCCTATGAGTTTAGGAACCAGTATGCTAAACTAAGCTCTGGTCTCTCATAAGCCCACCAAACTATGACATTCTCCTAACACTCTTGGAAGTAATCTATTGGACTTGTTCTTCCACAAGTCCTGAATAGGACTTCTTTCACTAGACCTGAAGTCTCACCCTGAACCCCATCTAAATAAAGCCTTGATGATCACACTAACACTTGCTGGTCTGTCGTCAATGAGACTGAGACCCTATCTGTGAAATTTCCCCTTTTAGCAGACCAGAGCAGGTCCAATCAAGTCACCAGGCCAGCAGGTCAACTGCAGGAGTTGATGTCAGGGCCAAACAAGGCTTGACCAAGGCTCTGTTGACACCAACGTCATCAGAAGCAACAGAGAGAAAAGCCAAGTGTCAACTCATAGAAGCCACATCTTAAACCTAGGCTGAGGCTTTTACTTATAACAAAAAACAGTAGATGATACAGTAAGATCAGGAACACAGTAAATTAAGGAAAACAGTTTGAGTCAAGAATCAAAGTGGGTAAGAAGCAAAAGATTTCAAGGATTTAATTTTGAGACTCTATTCCCATTAGTACTAAGATTAGTGAATGGCTGGATTAAAGGCACAGGAATAAGGGGACACTGAAACTTGCAACCAAAAGAAAACTTGGACTGGTCCTCATAACAAGATAAAGTGTATTATTCCCATTTTACAGATAGGAAATGGAGGCTTGAAAGCTCAAGTGATTTGCTCAAAGAACCCTGGTCGAGGAGTATGATGCACCTAGCACCAAGCATCCTAATAAACACTGTAAATGTTTGTTGACTAGATATAGGAATGAGCCAAAACTTGAAACCCTGATTTTCTGATTCATATTTTACATTTCTGATTGAGCCTCACTATAGAGAGAGTTTTACATAAACTAGCTCTTTAATGGTATTTCCTACCACCACCCTGCCTCCACGAGTGCTAAAGGAAAGCCAAATAACTCATGATTAGAGTCAGGCAGGGTCTAATGTGAGTCACTTTTGCAGAGGCAAGTTTTAAGAGAGAAACATGAATCTGCAGAAAGATCTGCCTTACGTGGCCATAAGTGAAAATGTAAAAATGGAAGCCATCTATTTGCATGGCCCTGAGAGAAACCAAATTTGCCTGGCTGGAGAAGCATTACAGTTTATTTCTGTACCCCAAAGGCAAAATCACAGTGGACACAACAGCGCTAACTTAAAAGACATCCCTGAAATGACAACCTCTCTAGAGAACATTCGTCTCTCAAGCTTCTTCTCTCTATATGCTCTTAGTCAAAGCCAGGTGTGGAGAGTACCTATATGTTAATGCATTGAATAGATTAATAATAAACATCTGTTTTGAATTCTACTTTAAATTAGTAATGAGACTTTCAGACAGAGAGCTCACTGGAAGCCTGCATTTCTGAATAACGTTGGTTAATCATTGAACCACCCTGTGAACTCACCGGGCACTATATAAAATAAACACATGACTACAGTTTGTCCTGTATGCTCCCGTGTTACTTAGCTAATAGCATAGGTCTGAGAGCACATTTTTGTAAATGATAGAATAAGAAGTACAAAATAACAATGAGACAAGCCAAAAATCTCAACAGATGGAGACATGAAAGGTTAAGGCTGACATTCCCTCTTTAAAGTCACTGTGATAGGATGAGGGTAGAGAAATGTCAAACAGAAGGGAGGTAAAACAAATGAAATTCACCACAGTAGCTGGCTTATGTCAAAATCTCAAAGGTGACTAGAAAGGCCTTTCAAGT
The DNA here is from genome assembly GCF_024610735.1 of Ursus americanus. Taxonomy (NCBI): domain Eukaryota; kingdom Metazoa; phylum Chordata; class Mammalia; order Carnivora; family Ursidae; genus Ursus; species Ursus americanus. Next base: position 70,190,893 of record NC_142134.1, read on the forward strand.
CTAAATAAAGATGGGAAAATACCAATAATTATGCCTTCTATTTATCACCTCTCAGTAGCGGGAGACATTTTATAAACTTTAACTCATTAATCCTCACAACATCACTGTGAGTCAAGTGGTCGACAACTGGTCTATCTTGTTTCACAGAAAAAAGAGACTCAGGGGATGGAATGAGTGGCAGAGTTTCTGCACCATGCCTGTGGGGCAGCCAGGGAAGAAATTTAAGAAATTCCAGCAATTCTAAAATCCAGACGCAAAACACACAGAACCTTGCCCCCCTCCAAAGAAATGGACTATGAGAGCACAATCTAAAGTACTACAATTGGAAAGCTATTCTCTTCTAATTAGCTGCTAGGACTATAATTCCCTGATCTGTTCCTTCTAGGTGTTAATGAGAATTTTTCATTTTTGAAGAGAATCCTGATACTGTCAGTAATAATAAATATGGAACCAGAGCTTTAAGGTCATATGTCATTAGATGCTAAAGATGACGTCCGTGTATTACCCTGTGCCTATATTACCCTGTACCTGTATTAGTGTTCAAAATATTTGCTGTCATTCTCTGAAGAATACTGTAATCAAGCTTGGTCTTGGGACTTGTGTTGGCCCACTCTGTGAGAAGATGAAATAACATTACTGTGTTGATATCAGGCTTGACCACATATCTGCTTTTGGCCAATTAAATGTAGGCGAAGTCACATTTGTCACTTTTGAAAAGAAGCTTTCCAGGTTAACACATAGTCAGCCATGTGCATTTCCCCTCTGCTGTGAGATCTGCAAGTTGCAGAGACAGACAGTGCCATCAATGCACCCAAAGTCACACAGCTGGAGAAGGACAGAACTGTGATTTGAACTCAGGCAACTGAGCTCCAGCACCTGTTCTCTGAACCATTATTTTACACTTTCACCATGTAACAGTGTCGCCTAAAAGAGGATGAATTGTTCAGTAAAAACTTTATGATCAGCAATTTCTTTAAACATTGGTGAGAATCTGGCTGAGGCTTAGAAAGGAAATGATTAAATGTTTTTATTTTTTGTATGTATATTTGTTTGAAATCTTTATATTAAGGAGTATATTTTAATGTTAGGTAGAAACCTGCTTTTACTTCAAGAAAGAAGGACTCTTCGTCTAATAGGCTAACACCTGCCCTCAACGGTTTCGATTTCAATTCTTCACTGCCAGCAAAAGTGGGCCAACTGACAACAGAATTCTTAGTTCCACCCTCCTCTTTGCAGGACCTCTGAACAATGGTTACTCTTCCCAATCATTAATTCCTCTTTGTTTCTGTTTTTCTACTCTGGGAACAGAGATCCAAACTACAACATTCGAATATAAGTTCCTCCCTCAATCTGCCACTTCCCAGTCTTCCCCATGATAGTAAATCAGTATTTCATTAAGCCAGTTGCTCAGAACCGAAATCTGGAGACACTGTTTGATTCCTCTCTTTTGCTCACATCCTTCATTTAATTCTTAAGCATACACTGTCACTCTATCTCCAAAATACATTCCACATCCCACTATTTCAAGCATAGCCTACCACTACTCCCAAACTCTGAGCATCAACACTCCCAGGACTAAAGCAATGGACTCCTAACTGGTGTCCCTGCTTCCACTCTTGATCTCCTACAAACTGCTCTCCACAGAAGAGCCAGAGTGACCCTTCTAAAAGATAAATGGGAGGAGGAGTTAAGATGGCGGAGGAGTAGGAGACACCGTTTTCAGCCGGTCCTCCGAGTCGAGTGGGATAGGTACCAGACCAGCCTAAACAACCACGGAACCAGCCTGAGACGCAGGAAGACGCATCTGGATCTCTACAAATGAACATCTCCAGCGCTGAGTATTGAGGTACGAAGCGGGGAGCCATGAAACTGTGCACAGATATCGGAAGATAAACGGAAGGGGGAGGGAGCCGCCGTGTTCGGGCGCCGGGAAGTGTTAGCCACTTGCACGGGAGAGCGGGCGGGGCTCGCGGACGGCACCCGCAAAACAGCAGACTGTGACCGTGAGCCGGGTGCGCGAGCCACCAGGCATCTCGAGGGACACCGGAATCCCGGTGCGCTCACTGGATCCAGACTGAGACCGGGAGCTTCCGGAGCACGCGCGGGGCGGCTGGCGGCATTAGAAACACAAAGGACGGAGACGCGCCGGCCCTGGAAGTGAGGGCTGGGACGCCGGGTGTGGGGCGCACATCCCGGACGCTGCAGGGTTGAGCAGCACCAACAGAAACAGAGTTAAAGTGGCCAGAACATTAGTAGAGAACAGGCCGCAATCCCTCTGTTCTGTGACAGAGGCTGAAATTTGGCCGCTGCTGCTCTGACTCTCAGAAGAGGCACAGCAAACCGCCAGGAAAAGCCGCCAGAGAACAAAAGCCTGGAAAAACCGGCTCAGGGAGTGCCCATCCCCATCCCCCCTCGCAGGGGATGCCCAGACTCTACCCAAACACGGCTGCCTGAGTATCGGCGCGGCAGGCCCCTCCCCCAGAACACAGAAGGCAGGCTGAAAAATCAAGAAGCCCACAACCCAGGTGCCTGGGTGGCAGGGTCATTGAGCGCCTGCCTTCGGCTTAGGGCGTGATCCCGGCGTTCCAGAAAGGAGTCCCTCATCGGGCTCCTCCGCTGGGAGCCTGCTTCTTCCTCTCCCACTCCCCTGCTTCTATTCCCTCTCTCGCTGGTTGGCTGCCACATAAATAAATAAATAAAATCTTTAAAGAAGAAGCCCACATCCCTAAGATCCCTATAAAACAAGGGGCACGGCCTGGGACCCAGTCAATAATTTGGGCTCTGGAAACCCCGCAACCTCTCTTCATCAGAATGACAAAAAGGAGAAGCCCCCCCCAGCAAAGAAAAGACAGTGAGACTGTGGCCTCTGCCACAGAAATAATGGATATGGATGTAACCAAATTATCAGAAATGGAATTCAGAGTAACGATGGTCAAAATGATGAGTAGAATTGAAAAATCTATTAACGAAAAGGTTACTGAGAATATAGAATCCCTAAGGACAGAAATGAGAGCGAATCTGACAGAAATTAAAAATTCTATGAGCCAAATGCAGGCAAAACTAGAGGCTCTGACGGCCAGGGTCGCAGAAGCAGAGGAACGGGTTAGTGAATTGGAGGATGGGTTAATAGAGGAAAAAATGAAAATAGAAGATGGTCTTAAAAAAATCCACACCCACGAATGTAGGTTACGGGAGATTACTGACTCAATGAAACGATCCAATGTTAGAATCATCGGCATCCCCGAGGGGGTGGAGAAAAACAGAGGTCTAGAAGAGATATTTGAACAAATTGTAGCTGAAAACTTCCCTAATCTAGCAAGGGAAACAAACATTCGTGTCCAAGAGGCAGAGAGGACCCCTCCCAAGCTCAACCATGACAAACCTACGCCACGTCACATCATAGTGCAATTCGCAAATATTAGATGCAAGGATACAGTATTGAAAGCGGCCAGGGCAAAGAAATTTCTCACGTACCAAGGCAAAAGCATCAGAATTACGTCAGACCTGTCTACACAGACCTGGAATGAGAGAAAGGGTTGGGGGAGCATATTTAAAGCTCTTTCAGAGAAAAACATGCAGCCAAGGATCCTTTATCCAGCAAGGCTCTCATTCAGAATTAATGGAGAAATAAAGACATTTCAGAATCGCCAGTCACTAACCAATTTTGTAACCACGAAACCAGCCCTACAGGAGATATTACGGGGGGTTCTATAAAAGTAAAAAGGCCCCAAGAGTGATACAGAACAGAAAGTCACAGCCAATACAAACAAAGACTTTACTGGCAACATGGCAACATTAAAATCATATCTCTCAGTAATCAGTCTTAATGTAAATGGTTTGAACCATCCCATAAAGCGCCACAGGGTTGCAGATTAGATAAAAAGAAATGACCCATCCATTTGCTGTCTACAAGAGACTCATTTCAAACCCAAAGATGCATTCAGACTGAGAGTAAGGGGATGGAGTACCATCTTTCACGCAAATGGACCTCAAAAGAAAGCTGGGGTAGCAATTCTCATATCAGATAAATTGGATTTTAAACTACAGACTATAGTTAGAGATGCAGAAGGGCACTATATTATTCTTAAGGTAAGTATTCAACAAGTGGATATGACAATTATAAATATATATGCCCCCAACAGGGGAGCAGCAAGATACACAAGCCAACTCTTAACCAGAATAAAGAGACATATAAATAAAAATACATTAATAGTAGGGGACCTCAACACTCCACTATCAGAAATAGACAGAACACCCTGGCAAAAACTAAGCGAAGAATCAAAGGCTTTGAATGCCATACTCGACGAGTTGGACCTCATAGATATATATAGAACACTACACCCCAGAACGAAAGAATACTCATTCTATTCTAATGCCCATGGAACATTCTCAAGAATAGACCATGTTCTGGGACACAAAACAGGTCTCAACTGATACCAAAAGATTGAAATTATCCCCTGCATATTCTCAGACCACAACGCTCTGAAATTGGAACTCAACCACAAGGAAAAATTTGGAAGAAACTCAAACACTTGGAGACTAAGAACCATCCTGCTCAGGAATGACTCAATAAACCAGGAAATCAAAAATCAAATTAAACAATTTATGGAGACCAATGAGAATGAAAATACAACAGTCCAAAACCTATGGGATACTGCAAAGGCAGTCCTAAGGGGGAAATACATAGCCATCCAAGCCTCACTCAAAAGAATAGAAAAATCTAAAATGCAGTTTTTATATTCTCACCTCAAGAAGCTGGAACAGCAACAGAGGGACAGGCCTAATCCACGCACGAGGAAGCAGTTGACCAAAATTAGAGCTGAAATCAATCAAGCAGAAACCAGAAGTACAGTAGAGCAGATCAACAGGACTAGAAGCTGGTTCTTGGAGAGAATCAATAAAATTGACAGACCACTGGCAAGACTTATCCAAAAGAAAAGAGAAAGGACCCAGATTATTAAAATTATGAATGAAAAAGGAGAGGTCACGACGAGCACCATTGAAATTGGAAGGATTATTAGAAATTTTTATCAACAGCTATATGCCAATAAACTAAGCAATCTGGAAGAGATGGAATCCTTCCTGGAAACCTATAAACTACCAAGATTGAAACTGGAAGAAATTGATTCCTTAAACAGGCCAATTAATTATGAAGAAATTGAGTCAGTGATAAACAACCTTCCAAACAACAAAACTCCAGGCCCGGACGGTTTTCCTGGGGAATTCTACCAAACATTCAAAGAAGAAATAATACCTATTCTCCTAAAGCTATTTCAAAAAATAGAAACAGAAGGAAAGCTACCAAACTCATTCTATGAGGCCAATATTACCTTGATCCCCAAACCAGGCAAAGACCCCCTCAAAAAGGAGAATTACAGACCGATTTCCCTAATGAATATGGATGCCAAAATCCTCAACAAGATACTTGCTAATAGAATCCAACAGTACATTAAAAGGATTATCCATCACGATCAAGTGGGATTCATACCTGGGATGCAAGCGTGGTTCAATATTCGCAAATCAATCAGCGTGATACATCATATCAACAAGAAAAGACTCAGGAACCATATGATCCTCTCAATCGATGCCGAAAAAGCATTTGACAAAATACAGCATCCTTTCCTGATTAAAACCCTTCAGAGTGTAGGAATAGAAGGTACATTTCTCAATCTCATAAAAGCCATCTATGAAAAGCCTACTGCAAATATTATTCTCAATGGGGAAAAGCTGGAAGCCTTTCCCTTAAGATCAGGAACTCGACAAGGATGCCCACTCTCGCCACTATTATTCAACATAGTACTAGAAGTCCTTGCAACAGCAATCAGACGACAAAAAGGGATCAAAGGTATTCAAATTGGCAAAGAAGAAGTCAAAATGTCTCTCTTTGCAGATGACATGATACTCTATATGGAAAACCCAAAAGAAGCCACTCCCAAACTATTAGAAGTTATAGAGCAATTCAGTAACGTGGCAGGATACAAAATAAATGCTCAGAAATCAGTTGCATTTCTATACATGAATAACGAGACCGAAGAAAGAGAAATTAGGGAATCCATCCCATTTACAATAGCACCAAAAACCATACGTTACCTTGGAATTAACTTAACCAGAGACGTAAAGGACCTATATTCTAGAAACTATAAATCACTCTTAAAAGACATTGAGGAAGACATAAAAAGATGGAAAGATATTCCATGCTCATGGATCGGAAGAATTAACATAGTTAAAATGTCCATGCTACCCAGAGCAATCTACACTTTCAATGCTATCCCGATCAAAATACCAAGGACATTTTTCAAAGAACTGGAACAAACAGTCCTTAAATTTGTATGGAAACAGAAAAGGCCCCGAATCTCCAAGGAACTGTTGAAAAGGAAAAACAAAGCTGGGGGCATCACAATGCCGGATTTCGAGCTGTACTACAAAGCTGTGATCACAAAGACAGCATGGTACTGGCACAAAAACAGACACATAGACCAATGGAACAGAATAGAGAGCCCAGAAATGGACCCTCGGCTCTTTGGGCAACTAATATTTGATAAAGCAGGAAAAAACATCCGGTGGGAAAAAGACAGTCTCTTCAATAAATGGTGCTGGGAAAATTGGACAGCTACATGCAAGAGAATGAAACTTGACCACTATCTCACACCATACACAAAAATAAACTCCAAATGGATGAAAGACCTCGATGTGAGACAGGAATCCATCAAAATTCTAGAGGAGAACATAGGCAACAACCTCTACGACATCGGCCAAAGCAACCTTTTTCATGACACATCCCCAAAGGCAAGAGAAACAAAAGATAAAATGAATTTATGGGACTTCATCAAGATTAAAAGTTTCTGCACATCCAAGGAAACAGTCAGAAAAACTAAGAGGCAGCCCACGGAATGGGAGAATATATTTGCAAATGACACTACAGATAAAGGACTGGTATCCAAGATCTACAAAGAACTTCTCAAACTCAATACACGAGAAACAAATAAACAAATCAAAAAATGGGCAGAAGATATGAACAGACACTTTTCCAATGAAGACATACAAATGGCTAACAGACACATGAAAAAATGTTCAAAATCATTAGCCATCAAGGAAATTCAAATCAAAATCACACTGAGATACCACCTTACGCCAGTTAGAATGGCAAAAATAGACAAGGCAAGAGACAACAATTGTTGGAGAGGATGTGGAGAAAGGGGATCCCTCCTACATTGTTGGTGGGAATGCAAGTTGGTACAGCCACTCTGGAAAACAGTGTGGAGGTCCCTTAAAAAGTTAAAAATTGAGCTACCCTATGATCCAGCCATTGCACTACTGGGTATTTACCCCAAAGATACAGACGTAGTGAAGAGAAGGGCCATATGCACCCCAATGTTCATAGCAGCAATGTCCACAATAGCTAAATCGTGGAAGGAGCCAAGATGCCCTTCAACAGATGACTGGATTAAGAAGTTGTGGTCCATATATACAATGGAATATTACTCAGCTATCAGAAAGAACGAGTTCTCAACATTTGCTACAACATGGACAGCACTGGAGGAGATAATGCTAAGTGAAATAAGTCAAGCAGAGAAAGACAACTATCATATGATTTCTCTCATCTATGGAACATAAGAACTAGGATGATCGGTAGGGGAAGAAAGGGATAAAGAAAGGGGGGGTAATCAGAAGGGGGAATGAAACATGAGAGACTATGGACTATGAGAAACAAACTGAGGACTTCAGAGGGGAGGGGGGTGGGGGAATGGGATAGACCGGTGATGGGTAGTAAGGAGGGCACGTATTGCATGGTGCACTGGGTGTTATACACAACTAATGAATCATCGAGCCTTACATCGGAAACCGGGGATGTACTGTATGGTGACTAACATAATATAATAAAAAATCATTTAAAAAAATAAAAATAAAAAAATAAAGTATGGTACATGGAAAAAAAAAAATAAAAGATTAATGGGATTGTGCCACCTTCCTCCTCTTAACCCTCTAAGAGCTTCCCACCAGTGGTAAGCTGGTCAATGTTTAATAGCCTGTGTGAAATCACTGAGCACCGAGTTGGGAAGAGATGTTAACAGCCTGATCCTGAGTAGTATAAATGGGCTCCAAGACTTCATGGTCCCACCGCCCACCACCAAAAGTCCAGAATCCATACTATGACTTCAAAGCCCTACATGGTCTGCCCCTGCTAGCCCTCAGATCTCACTGTTCTTGTTCACTGTCCTCCAGCCATACTGGCCTCTTTGTTATTTCTCAAACATTCCAAGCATATGCCCATCTCAGTGAATGTTCCTCTCACAGATATTCGCAGTGCTACCATCCTCACTTGGTTCAAGTCTGCTGAAATGTTGCCTCCTCAACAGACTAAATGCATTAGGACCCCTCCTTCTCCAAATCCTTACCCCGGTGGTTTTAACACTGAGTAACATTCTACTAACATTTTATTTATCTCATAAATTCTCTGGGGATGTAAGCTCCTCACAGCAAAGGACATTGCACTGTTCACTGCCATCTCCCCAGCATCTAGAAAATTTCCTAGAACATCACAGATGCTCATTAAGTAATGATTCAATGAGTATACAAATGAATGAAGCAACTAATGAATCAATTACTAGTATTTCTCAAAATAAAAAATACAGAAGTATGACTAGTGGAAAGGAGTATGGGACAAACATCTGTCCTAACTGAATCCCTGAACAGCAATGAGACCTAAGTTATAACTGCCTTGGTCTGTCAAGTGGGAGGAAAAACAAATGATAGAAGTGAAGACTGAATGCAAAAAATAACGTGCTAAAGGAAATAGAAGAGGCTCAGTTACAAGGAGCTAGAAGTAGAGTTGTTTCCAAGAAAGAAAATAAGGACAAATTAAGCATAATCCTGATTTAGTAAAGAAGGTCCATGAGTCGTGGTCAGGATAATCAGGCACTAATCCAAATACTGCTACTTACATGCTAAGTGATCTCAGCCAAGGGATTTCACCCAGTTTTCTAATCTATATAAAAAATCTATAAAAGAGGGAATGCAATGTCCCCAGACCACTTGTTACTGCTTGAGAGTCTATGGTTGCAAGAAACAGAAACCAACTCTGGTTACCTTAGGCAGTAAAGAACATTAGAAAAGGGATATTGGGTAGCTCTCAGAATCAAAAGGAAGGCAGGAGAACCAGATCAGGGAAGGACCACAACTAAGGCAGGACTTGGTATCTCAAGGCAAGAACAGAGTGATAGCACTACCAGTAGGAGCAGCTACAGTCATGCCCTTGTGTTATTTCACCAGGATTCAAAAGCCCAGGAGAACCAGCACAACTTAAATGGTTTAGGTCTCATACCCAGACCTTGGCTAAGGAAGGACACATCAGTTTTATGATCTACTCCTGAGATGGCATAGAAAAGAGCAAGAGGAACTCTCTTAAAGGGAATTTGAGGTGACACCACCTAAAGCTAAAGGAATGGATCTTGTCCAGCCAAATGGTGGTCTCTTGCACACCATTCCATTTAAAATTGTAATTCAGGTTTCTAAGATTTCCAAGATCCCTCTCACCCCACTAGGTGGGGTGACTGATTTTCACAAAATCTCTTAAGAGTCAGGCAGAAATGGGCACAGGACAAACCAGCACAGGACACTAATGTACTTTATAGAAAAAAAAAAGAAAAGAAAAAGAATAAGAAAGAAAATTGAGGACTATTTTCTGACCTTTCAATGTGTATCAGAGTACTGAGCTAACAGCTTTACATATAATCTCATTTCACTCTCTTGGTGTTATGAGACAGGTATTTCACATGAGGACACTGAAGGTTAGAAAGATCTAATGATTTGCCCAAGGTCACACAGCCAGTAGAACTGAGACTTAAACCCCAATTTGTCAGATTAGAATTTTAATTTTCTTAATTTATAAGATATTAAGATATGGTTGGCTGTACAAAAATTCAAGTGGCCTTTTAGGTGATGGGAAAACAATCCTGAGCATACATAATATGCAAATTATTTTATAATAAAAGCCTGAGAAGATTAAATTAAACCATAAATGTGAAAATAGCTTTAAAGCTAAAAGCACTAATTAGACTGAATATATTATGTTATAACTAGTATTAGGATATTAAAATCACATATTGATTATTGACCCAGTAAAGTAACAAAAAAGAATTTATTTTATAATAAAAGCATTATAACCTTGAACTTTCCATATAATCAGGCATATTAGGTGTTGACAGCTCTGTTAGCTCCAGCCCAGGGAAGGGGAAAGGAGGGGAAAAGGAGAAAACAATTGAGAAGGGAAAAAGCTTGGCTCTTGATGATGCCTTTCAGTCACCCTCAAATCAAGTGAGTTAGCCACTCAATTTGACCTTCCATTTCCCTTGAAAGGAAAAAAATCGGTTTACTTGTAGAGAAGTTTTTTTTTTTTTTAAGATTTTATTTATTTATTCAACAGAGATAGAGACAGCCAGCGAGAGAGGGAACACAAGCAGGGGGAGTGGGAGAGGAAGAAGCAGGCTCCCAGCGGAGGAGCCTGATGTGGGGCTCAATCCCAGAGCGCCGGGATCACGCCCTGAGCCAAAGGCAGACGCTTAACCGCTGTGCCACCCAGGCGCCCCTGTAGAGAAGTTTTTGCAGGCAATAACAGTTTACTGTTATTTCAAATCATTTTTTTAATTAAGAAGAAGATAATGCAGAGAAATTTCTCAAAATATAGAGAGGAAACACCAAAAAAGACAAATGCAAATAAATAAGTTAATAATTAGTCTTACGGATCCACACATATCTGTTTGTGACTATCTGGGGATGGGGGGTGGCTACGGTATCTATACAATACACAGAATAGAAATACACAGGCTAGAACTTTTAGCCACAGATAGAAACCGCAGGTAATTCAGGTTAAGTCATCAACCAATTACATGACTCTGGGCAAGTCACTTTATTTCCCTTTGCCCTTTGGTCCACCCCCCAGTTGGGCACTACATAGAAACTCCCTGAAAACCAGATGTTACATCAAAGCCAATATTTCCTGGAGGCCAGCCTTGCTGACTTCTTTGAAAAGCACTAAATTTAGAAGTAGCGTGCAAATAACACTGCTCAGATTAAACTCGCTTATTAGTGGTCCAGATGATAATCAAAGGCAAACAGATGGTCGCTTAATGAATGTTATTGGAAGGAAAGCATCTTTAAATATAGGATTTGTGTGAAAAGTTTGCTTTTTCTTACAAGTTATTTTGATGATTATGTTAGAATATTGGCATCTCTTTTTAGAATATAACCTTGTGGAGCCTCCTAGACATGTTGAGCAAGATCAAAGCTTTGGAGAGCCAATGAAAGGTTTCTCCAAGTCTAATAAGCAAAATTATGCAGTTAAAATGGAGATCAAAAGCTTCAAGAGAAAGCATATAGTTATCAAGAGCCAGAGTGTATATATTAAGGAATCAGAGATATCAAGTATACCTAGCTTTTTAGAAACCTGACATGTGAAACCAAATCTATACCACTGCCAGAACAGGGAATGGTGGTTTCTTTTACAAAAGATTTATAATAGGATTCACTGTGACCCAGAGAACCCTAACGTGTTTAAAACGGGATTTGATTTATTTGTTTTATTTCGGTTTTTGTTTTTTTTCCAATAAACATACCATCCTCCTTGCTCAGCAAAAATTCAGTTAGTGGTCATATCTCAATCCCTTCTATACAGAGGAAAGAATTACAAACTACATCCTAAAACAGGCAAGATAGCTTTCCACATTACAGCTGAAGACTTTGAACCAGCATCAACTCATGCTATTGACATAAAAAGTGTCAGGCACTTTCTACAGAAGAAATTTGTCAAAAAACAAGACAAAACAATACAAAACTACACACTTACCAGTCTCCACGGAGTACAACTAGGGTTGATAGAGGCACGACTCTACAGGTTACGTATCATTCACGATCCATTCAGGATACAGAAACCACACTAATTGAATAAAGAAAATATTCAACTAATTGAACATTGTAAGTATTCTTAACTAACTATAGAGTTATTAACTAGGTAGCTGAAGGAGAAAAAGAACTCTAAGTAATAGTGGGCTTTTAAGTGTTTACAACTAGCTCTCTCTTTGGGGAAACCTGGTTTGCAGCATTTGCCAATTTCCTTGGTGTAAATACTCCCACTGTGGTAGATTGGCAGATTTCCAGCTACCAACAGTTTAACAACTGACTTGCAAAATTCCTGAAAATTTAACAATAGGCTTTCACAAGCCAATATAGGCTGATTCCAGCACAGAGGTAGCAATTGCAGGAAAACAGCTAACAGGCTTAGGGATGAGAAACAAAAAGAGGCTGGAATTATTAAAATGTAGAAGTTTGGAGGGGTCCTGCAGAGCTGAAACAGAGATCTGAGGAGGGAGTGGCGCACAGCGGGTGCTGGTAAAAGAGCTGCTAGGAAGCCCACGGGCCTGAGAGCCTAAAACGGAGAGGCTTCTAAAAAGGTGTGGGGCAGCCTGCCTGAGCCTCGCCATCCACCAGGAGACCGTTTCCATGTGCCAGCTCCTGCTCCACGGTAACCACGGTAACTACATGCAACCAAAAGGCCACAATCAAAAATAGGGATATGTCGAAGGAGATGCAAACAGGACTCTGTGGAGTGTGCTACTCAGACACTGAAGAAATATAACAGAGAAGGACCCATTAAGAAGTTCGACAAAAGGTACAATCCCGCAGGACTCTGCATTGTAGGGAACTTCGGGAGTTCCCTGACCCATGAAACCAAACACATCTACTCCTACTTGGGCCAAGAGGCCGTTCTTCCATTCAAATCTGCCTATAAGCACGGACTATCCCACACACCCAGGGCTCCACGAAAAACAGGGACTGCGGCCAAAGTTCCAAATACCAAAGACGGAGATCTTCAGCCTTGCCGAAGGGAACGCCTCCATCTCTGAATCCTTATTGTGCGGCTTTAGTGCAGGGCATTCTCGTACTAACTTATGGTGGTTATTTGAAAATAGCAAAACAGGGGTGCCGGCGCAGCTCAGGTGGTTGGGCGTAGAACTCCTGATTTCCACTCAGGTCATGATCTCAGGGTCAGCTCTTGTGCTCAGGAGGGAGTCCGCTGGAGATCCTCTCCCTCTCCCTCTGCGCCCCCCGCCCCGCCACAGGCGTGCGCTCGCTCTCTAAAATAAATAAATCCTTAAAAAATGATTTAAAAATTTTTAAAAATTAGCAAAACAGCTTACATGTGTGTTTATTTTCTAGTCCGTATCTCTCTGGCCCGTGGTTTTTTTCTTCTCAAAGCCTCTTTCCAAAAAAAATAAATACATTAACAAAAGGAGGTGTGTCTGACGCTGCTAACTCCCAAGTGGAGCGCAGTATTTGGAAGCGTTGGAAAAAACACAAACTGGGCTCAATTCTGACTCCGGGAAGGAAGCGCGACCAGACACACAAAAGCCTCGCCAGAGCGCAGCTCACAGGAACAGGAAGCAGGGAGGAAGGAGCACGCCCCTTCCGCCTCCAGACCCGCAGTCTCCCACTAGCGCCCCCTCATGGAGGAACAACAGAGAGCTGCTCTCAAGAGGACTTCCCCAACCTTGCGGAGCTAAATCTAGAAAGGAGGGTTTGGAGCTGAGACACAGTCATAACCGGAAGAATGATGCTTTATCCTTGTATAACTCTCTACAATTTGAAAAGCTTTTTAAAAATGTATTTGAAATAATAACCACCATTTACTAGTGAGTATTTACAACCTGCCAGGAGTCATGCTAAATTCTATGCACAACATATCTCATTCCATTTTCACAATAATCTTATAAGATACCGTTAACCCCATTTTGTGTACAAAGAAACAGGAGTATAAAAAGATTAAGAGAGTTCCCACACATTACACAGGTTGATGGCAATTAAGTGGTTCTCAAACAAAAGTCCTCGGCCTTCATTTCATCATGCCATCTCTCAGCCCCAGGGTATCATTTTCAGTTAGGAAAGAAACCAAAATGTCAGCACCGACTTCATTTAAGGTATATTCAGGAAGATTTATATTCAAAGATTTATATTCTTAATGGGGTAGAGCAGAGATCGCATTAGTCCTAACAGTGCTTTTTCTCAGTCACTGCTTGGAAGAATTGTTGTGGTATGCAACAAATACTCCAATTAAGAGGTCTATCTATTAAAGCTGAAGGTCCCCTGGAAATAACAGAAACCATAACAATAGTGATCTAAACAATTCAGGCGTTTCATTTTTCTTATGTAAAATGAGTCCAGAGTCTGGCAGTCCAGGAATGATATAGTAACACTGTGATGTCTTCAAGGATCTGGGTTCTTTCTAATATCCTACTCCATCATTCTTCCTTTGTAGGTGTCCTCCATTCTGCTGCATCACTGTGACAAAACTGTTCCTTCATATCTAATGTTGAGTCTGTGTCCGAGTTAAAAAGAGGGTAGAGACAAAGGGCAACTAATTCTGTTCCTTTACAAGAATTTTCGCAGATGCCCCTCCCAAGAACTTCTGCTTACATTTCATTGTCCAGAACCATGTGCCATGGCTACTTACAGCTGAAAGGGAGGTTGGGAAATGCCTTTTGTAGCTAGGCATATTTCCACACAATAAAATAGAGGTTCATTGAGTTTGGAAAAAAAAAAAAGAAAAGAAAAGAAAAGAAAGAAAGGCTGGATATTGGTTTGGCCATTATGCACATGAATCACAAAAGGTAAATAGGATTGGTAGGATCAACAGCTTATCTCTCCTTAACCTACTTACCTATCTCTTCTTTTTCCCAACATCTTCACTTTTCATTGATTCTGTGACCCAGATTTCACAAAGCAGCCTTGGTTGCAAGTGTTCATCCCTTTGTCCATATAAATTCCCTCGTGCTTGCCAGCCTTATGTCCTGACTTTGGTTTGGAAAATGTGTCAATACAAACAACTTACTTCTTTCTGTCATAGTATTTTTTTCTTTTTTTTTTTTTAATTTAAATTCAACCTAGTTAACATATAGCATATTATTAGTCTCAGGGGTAGGATTTAGTGATTCATCAGTCCCATATTACACCCTGTTGTGCTCATAACATCAAGCGCCCTCTTTAATGCCCATCGCCCACTTACCCCATCCCCACACCCACCTCCCCTCCAGCAACCCTCAGTTTGTTTCCTAGAGTTGAGTCTCTTATGATTTGCCTCCCTCTCTATTTTCATCTTATTTTTCCTTCCCTTCCTCTATGTTCATCTGTTTTGTTTCTTAAATTCTACGTATGAGTGAAATTATATGGTATTTGTCTTTCTCTGACTGACTTATTTCACTTAGCATAATACCCTCTAGCTCCATCCATGTCATTGCAAATGGCAAGATTTCATTCTTTTTGATGGCTTAGTAATATCCCATTATCTATCTATCTATCTATCTATCTATCTATCTATCTATCTCTATATATGCATACCTCATCTTCTTTATCCATTCATCTGTCGATGGACATGTGGGCTTTTTCCATATTTTGGCTATTGTAGACATTGCTGCTATAAACATTGGGGTGCATGTGCCCTTTCAAATCACTATGTTTGTATCCTTTGGATAAATACCTAATTGTGCAAGTGCTGGGTCATAGGGTAGCTCTATTTTTAACTTTTTGAGGAACCTCCATATTGTTTTCCAGAGTGGTTGCACCAGTTTGCATTCCCACCAACAGTGTAAGAGGGTTGCCCTTTCTCCACATCCTTGCTAATATCTGTTGTTTCCTGAGTTGTCAATTTTAGCCATTCTGACTAGTGTGAGGTGGTATCTCATTGTGGTTTTGACTTGTATTTCCCTGAAGCAGAGTAATGTTGTTACATTCTTTAACAACCCTTCAGTTTCTCTTATCTCTCAATTTAGGCACAGCTGACACTGAACCTAAAGTCCCCAGAAGTCTTTCTTTCTTTCTTCTCTTTCTTTCTCTCTTTTTTGCTTTTGTTTTTGTTTACCATTTTGCCAAACGTCTGTCCTTTTCAGTAATTCAATTTAACACTCTTGAGGATTTGTGACCATTGCTGGACCATACTGATACATCAAGAGGGCATATTACACATATCATACAGAATGATATTTTCCTTCAAAAGAGTATATGCTCTCCTTCCCATTTAAGGCAATTCTGAATTTGAAGAGTGAGGGTTAAGAGATCCTACGAGTTTAGCCTATGAGCTACTTATCTCTCCCTCACCTTTCTTCATAGTACCTTAACCATAATAAACAAAACCTTACACAATAGGTAGGTTTCAAGAAGATGGGAAGTATTCCAAGTAGGCACAGCACCCAGCAGATCCTTTCTTGTTTCTCTCCCTTTCTCTCCAAGAGATCATGGTCATGAGAATCAATAGTGCCAAAGACTTACTAGGAAGATGAGTGAGGTAAAAGACAGTTGAAACATCATAATTTCTTTGCAGTATCTTAGCTTTCATTTTACCAGATTGTTGTAAGGTGTTGATCTCTGTGTGCATGTATGTGTATGTGTGTGTACACACACTTAATTCTACACACCTATACCACCACAGCAGGCCCTTATGTCTTTTTTTCCCTTTTTTCTCCTCTGTTTTTTTAACAGAATTTTTTAAGAACAATTTTAGATTTACAGAGAAATTGAGCAAATGGTACAACATTCCCATGTTCCCACAGACCCTCCCTAACACACAGTATACCCTATTATTAACATCTTACATTAATGTGGTACCTTTGTTACAATTAATGAGCCAATATCTATACATCATTATTAAACAAAATCCATAGTTTATTAAGATTTCCTTAGTTTTTACCTAATGTCCTTTTGCCGTTACAGGATCCTATCTAGGATACTGCACTCAATACATTTATTTATCACGTCCCTGTAACCTCTTCTTGGCTGTAACAGTTTCTCAGACTTTCTTTGTTTTTATGACCTACACAGTTTTGAGTAGTACTGATCAGGTGTCTTGCAGGATGCCCCAAACATTTGTCTGATATTGTTCGCATGTTTAGGCTGGAGTTATGGATTTGAGGGAGGAAGATTACAGAGGTTAAGGGCCCTTTTCACCACATCATATCAAGGGTATATACCATCAATGTAATTATTGTTGATGTCAAGCTTGATCAGCTGGCTGAAGTAGTGTTTGTCAGGTTTGTTCTCTACAAAGTTACTTTTTCCACCATTCTATACTGTCTATATTTTGTAAAGAAGCCAGTGGGTGCAGCCGACACTTAAAGAGTGAGAAGTCATGCTTCCCTTCTTTAGGGTGGAGCATCTACACAACTGTTTGGATGTTTTCTGCATTGGGGATTTGTCTCTTCTTCCTCATTTATTTATTTGATCATTCATCTATGTCAGTGTACATTCATGGATATTTATTGTATACCTTGGGTTATAATCCAATATTACTTTTATTCTTTAATTAAATTATTTAAAATTAAATTATTTAAAATTATTAAAATTAAATTTATTTGATTTAAATTGTTCCAGCTTTGGCTATTGACATTTCTTTCCATTGCCTCCTGTGCCCCAGTGACATATATCTTTCAATGTGGGGGGTTTTTTTTGGGGGGTGGGTTGGCTCTTCCTTACTTTTGGGTACTATAAGATGCACCAGGCTCATCTTCTTTATTTCCTGCCCCAGTCCTAGAATCAAAGATTTCCCCTGTTGTATTTTCATTTTTACTATCAATTCTAGTTCCTGCAACAACTGAGAGAAATAGTTTCTTATCAGCAATTAGCTCTGGCAGGCAACCCCAAAGCAGCGTGGGCAGTGGAAGGAACGATGAGAAGCAATCCTGTCCCCATCCTCATCCCTTGTCATAGAGTGGAGCCCTGGGCAGCTATTCCAGAGGACTAGCTGTGAAGAAATAGCCTCCAGCCCACAAAAGCAGCCTGGCAGAGAAACTGACCTGTCAAGGGGGCTCCCATATAGCCAGAACCTGGCTCAGGTGGTATCACCAGCTCCTAGCCTGCTGGCTGCCATTGAGTATTTATAATAGGAGTGAATATTTGAGTGACATATAAATGCACTGGCTCATCAGAAATGGGATATGTGGTGGCATCTTTTAATATAATTAAAAGAGCTGAACATGTCCTGGGCCAAAGGGTAGGGCATGGGGGATTTTTGTTCAATGAAGAGGCATGAGGTGCCTGTTTCCTTTAGCTTCCACCAAAGAGATGAGAAGCAGACAACAAAATAAGTTCAAAGGATGCAGATCCCTAAGGAATAGAAGGAAGAAGCTGTTTCACATCTTCCTTTCCATGTAGTTCCCAGGAAGTGAGTCCTAATTTCAGACTGCCAAAGAGGAAAGTCTGCAGGAGGAAGTCAATGCCTGGACCCTCTCAGAGCATCCCTAGAGTGGATGTTTTCCTTCTAGAAGAGCCTCTGCTCTGTTTCCTGCAGGGAAACACCTTTGCCTCTCACTTTGCAAAGATAGAACACCAATGCAGAACATCTGTGTCCTTCTGAGATGGTCCAAACTCTGGTGTCAAAAAAGAGAAGGATGAAAGGAGACCAGGGAAAATATGTGGTGAAGATGGAAACACCCACAAGACCCTCAAGATATCTGGGTACTCTTGTGAGAGTTGCCAGTGTGTTGCAAAATGGCTAGTGGGTCTTTCAATGTAGGAGTATCCAGTAGGAAACCCTGACTGCCATTTCCTGAATGCACTAGAAGTATGTTGGAGGGGCCATCTTGCAGAGAAGGGGACCCAGCAAATTGTGTGCTCCTGAAGGCATCAATAAATGGAAGGAGGGAAAGAGATCCAAGACACATGGCTGGAGTTTCCCTTCTGATGGTTCGCAGAGGCTGCTTCTTCCAGAAGCTCTCCTTGGTCCATGGGCTGGCCTGGGCTGGGCATCTCTGAACTCCTAAGGCTGTGAACTCTCATCCACTTATCAACAAATATTTGCTCAGCTCCTAATATGAGTCAAGCACTGCACTGGGTACTAGGGATAAGGCAATGAATTATACTCTAAGATCTCAAAACTTACATACCAGGGCATGGGAAAGCAGGGTGGGGATCACAACATATCAGGTTGTAATTACAATACCTTTGCCATGATAGATGACAACAGACAAGACAAAATAAGAATAATTGCCCAGGCTAGGAGGCAAAGGAAGGCAGTGTGGATAAGGAAGAACCCAAGCAGAATCTTAAGGGATGACAATCAATCCTCCAATTATACTCCTTGACCTTTCCTCATATTATCTATTATAATATTATCACATTCTTCTCTTTCTTTTACTCAGTTATTTTTCCTTTTTAACTTTTGTTATAGACATTCTTTTGACTTGCTCACTATATCAACCAGGCTTCCACCAGAAAAACAGAACCAATAGGATATATAAAGACAACGGGATATGTAGAGCTATAGAGAGAAAAAGATAAAGAGAGAGATTTCTTGCAAGGAATTGGCTTACACAGTTGTAGGGCTGGCTAGGCAAGTCCAAAATCCTCCAGACAGGCTGTGAACAAGGGCATGCTGGATACTCTCCTATAGGAGCTGACACTTGCAAGCCCACCAGTAGAATTTCTTCTTCCTCCAGGAAACCTCAATTCTGTTCATGGGGACTTTCAATGAGTTGGATCAGGCCCACCCAGATTTTTCAGGATAATCTCTTACTTAGTGTCAACTGATTATAGATGTTAACCATCTACCAAATACCTTCCCGGCAACACGCAGAAGAGTATTTGATTGACTAAGTGGGGATCACAGCCTAGCCAAGTTGACATACATATAACTGACCATCTACTCACCTCTCTCTTTCTACCATCTGCCCTGAAGTCACCATTCACAGGAGAACACAATGAGATGGATTCCTCCAGGACCTCCACAATGTGGTAGACCTGCCTCTTCAATGGTTCCGCAGCTCTCCTGCCCCACCACTCCTGACTACATGGAGACTTTGCCTGGACACTGGTCTGGACATAGTTTCCTGGCTAGGCACACCTAAGGCACAGATCCTCACTGAACATTTCCTGGATAAACAAACAGGACTATTATAATACATGTGAAAGGGGAAAGGATGCCACATAATCATTTAGAAAGCTGGTAAATGCAAGGCACATTACTTTAGAAATTAAAGAAAGTTGAAAATATGGGAGCTTTGGACACCCCAAAACCCAAAAAGAACTTCCATTCCTAACCCTTCTTTCCTTTCTCTTTTATCAAAATGTGTAGAACAGAAATTAAGTGCTCAGTCCCCGCAGTCAAGAGATTTGAAGTCTAGATTATGTAACCTTTGGCCATTTCGTAACTACTGTGAATCTCAGTTTCTTCACCTATAGCATAGGAAAATAATTGATCTTACCTCAGAGAGTTGTTATGAGGATAAAATGAGAAAAAATACATGCAAAAGCACTAAGAAAAAGCAAGCATATTATAAAGGTTTTTTTTAAGTTAGCTATTATTATCATTAAGTACCTACTACGTGCCAGATAGAGTAGGGAATACTGAGATTAGTAAGATCCTTGACTATGGGGACCATAAAATCTGATGAGAAATGTCAGACATATAAGCAATTCAATACACTGAAAATTCCATAGATGAGTAAGCAGAGAAAGAAAGAAATATTCCAGCCTGGGGATTAGAAAGACTTCACAGCAAAAATTCCAAATGAGCTGGCCTTCCAAGGACCGGTAATGCCTTCATGAACAGAAAAGCAGGGAAGGACATTGCAAGCATAAGGAATAGCATGTGTGAAGGGCAGAACAGTGGAAAAGCACAGTGTGCCTAGAAAAGAGCAAGAAGTCCAGTGTAAATGGAGCATAGGAGATGTG
Source organism: Ursus americanus (assembly GCF_024610735.1). NCBI lineage: Eukaryota > Metazoa > Chordata > Mammalia > Carnivora > Ursidae > Ursus > Ursus americanus. The sequence goes on from NC_142134.1 coordinate 70,211,602, forward strand.
TGGTAGGGGGAGGAGAAGGAGGTGAATTAGAGGAGGTCGAAAAGTGGGAGGATGGCAACAAATGAAGCCATCTGATGAAGACCGATATGGTGTGCTGAAGAGTTTGGCCTCTATCCTGGAGGCAGTTGGAGGCAGACTTCCAACTCTGCTTTTGGCCACAGAGCAATTGTACTGTAAATTGATAAAGCAGCATTTGTATTTACTCGTCTACAAGCCAGACATAGCAAATGCACAGATCCCCATGGATATATTCCTTGCCAGGATCTTCAGTAATCAGGGCAGAGAAGGGACAGGGGGATTACACATACCAAAAACAAGTCAACCATGGCACCCAACCCAGCCCATCACCTTACATCACCACATGGCTGAACTTACAGAGGATCTGGGGAGGAAGAAAATTCTCTTAGCTGAAACAAAGGGACAGATCTCTAAATATTTCTCTCTTTCCTCTTCCTTCCACAGTTCTGGACCATTTTACCCAGTTGACTACTTGCTCCTCCTTTCAGCACTTGCTTCTCTTGGCTTCTAGGACACCTCATTCTCCTGGTTGTCTTCCTGCCTCCTGGGATGCTCCTTCTCAGTCTCTTTTGCTAGTTCTTCATGTTGGAGCCCCAGGTTTCAATCTTTGGACCTCTTTCCCATCTTCACTCATTCCCTAGGTGCTCTCATGCAAACATATTACTTTAAATACCATCAATATGCTGACAATTTCCAAATTTATATCTCCAGCTCAGACCTCTCACTTGGATTCCAGACTCTGTGTTTGGTTGCCTGCTCAATATTTCTACTTGAGATGTCAGGCATCTCAAACTTAAGATGGATAAAAACTAAACTTTTGGTCTTCCAAGCCACATCTGTTCAGTCAATATAAATCACATGAATCCTTTTAACGTATAAATCTTATCACCTCATTCTTCAGCTCAAACCTGTCCAAAAGCTCCTCTGTTTACTCACAGAGTAAATGCCAAAGTCCTTAAGTTCTCCTACAAAGTCTTTAACTATCGAATTCCCTCTCCTTTACCCGCCTGACATTGATCTCCTGTTACTCTCCACTTTAATTCTTCTACTCCAGCCACACTGGCTTCCTTGCTTTTTCTCAAATACATCAAATACACGGTAGCCTCAGAGCCTTTACACTTGCTGCCCCCTCTGCCCAGGATGCTCTTTACCCAGATGATCGACGTTCAGATGTCATTTTCTCAGTAAAGTCTTTCCCAACCACATTATTTAAAGTGCTAACTCAGGACACCTGGGTGGATCAGTCAGTTAAGCACCCAACTCTTGATTTCAGATCAGGTCATGATCTCAGGATTGTGAGATCGAGCCCTGTGTCAGACTCAGTGCTGGGTGTGGGGCCTCCTTGGGATTCTCTCACTCCCTCTCTTTCGCTCTCTCTCCCGCTCTAAAAAAACATAAATAAATAAAATAAAATGATAACTTCACCACCATCAATACCCCTTCCAGCACCCCCTATCTCCTCTGCTTCACTTTCTCCATGGAACTAGTCAACATCTAATCGGGCGTCTCACATACTTTTTACTTATTAATTTACTGTTGTTTTTCTGTCTCTTGTTCTCCCAGCACTAGACTGTAACAACACGAAAGGATTTTTTCTGTTTTGTTCACTGCCATATCCCTACTGTATAAAACAGAGCCTGGCACAAAGGAAGTCAATAAATATTTTCAAAATCAATGAATTAATCTAGGGAGAAAGCAATGGATTTAGAGCTTGAAGATGTAGGTTTGAATCTAGACTCTATGACTTATTTTTTCTACTTTCATCAAATGACTTATCCTCTTGGCCTCAAGTTCCTCATCTGCAAATCGGGGGTGATAATCTGTTTCACATGTATGTAGCAAATACTAATTAAGATTATGCATAAAAACAATATAGTGGGCACTCAACAAATGATTATATTCTCACTTACCTTATTTAATTTTTCTGACAAATCAAAAAGCCAACCCTGTAATAGAATAGAGCTTCATCCACTGCTAGCAGTTCTTTAAAAAGTATGATTTGTAAAATCTACATTGTATAATGTATACATTTGTTTCCATACTACATATTAACTCCTCAAACCAATAGGAAGTTAGGTTCCAGATATATTTTGTTAATTAGAATAATAAGATAAAGTAACAGGTTGCCTGTTTTATGTCAGATATTCATTCACAAAAACATGTATTTCACAAACATTTATTAAGTACCCACTATGTGCAAACACTGTTCTAGGACCAGAAAACAGATCAGTGAACAAGGCAAAGTCTCTGATTTCATAGCATGCATCCTCTAGTGGGGGAAGAAATGAACAAATATATTTAAATAGTAATGTGTTACAAAGGAAAAACAGTAAAAGGGGCAGAGAGTGATACTGAAGACAACGATGCTATTTTTATGGGATGGTCTGAGCAGGTGAAGTTCGATCAGAAGCTGAATGAAATAAGGGACCAAACTATAGGCATACCTGGGGAAAGAATGTACCACGCATAGGAAACGGTAAAGAGAAAAGGCCTGAGGTAGAAGCAAGTTTGCTATGTTCAAGAAACAAAAAAGAAGTCATTGTGGCCATAGCTGTGCAAGCAAGGGGGAGAATAGTCAGAAACGATGTGACAGATTACCTAGGGACCAGAGCATGTAAGGAGTTACAGGCACGAGCTTAACCACTAGCCATTAACCTTTAAGTGGTGGGATATATTTTACAATTATGTGGCTGGTGCTTGGATAATATTTTGGCATATCCCACCCAGTTTTCTTTTTCTAGGAATTTAGTAATGCTTTCTTTTGTTTATTATTGTAATCCTACTATAAATACAGACTTGAAGCTTCTTTTTATACTTAATGTATCACAAATTTAGCACAGACTTAAGCATTCGTCCAACATATATATTTCATGGTTGTATGATGCATCACTATGTTTGTGTACTGCAATTTAATTAATCATTCTTCACTGAAGGTGTTTTTTATATTTCACTATTGTACATAATGCTCAGACTTGGTTTAAGATGGTGGATCAGGTTAGCTTTTCCCCCCACCCTGCCCCAAATCTCTAGAAATGACAGATGAAATATATGGGAAGAAGAGGGGAAAAGGAAGAGGAGAAAGTGGGGATGAAGAAGAGCAGTGGGGATAAAAATGGAGAAGAAAAAGAAAAGGATGAAGAAATAATTTTGTGGGGTGCCTGGGTGGCTCAGTCATTAAGCGTCTGCCTTCAGCTCAGGTCATGATCCCAGAGTCCTGGGATCAAGCCCTGCATCAGGCTCCCTGCTCAGTGGTGAGTCTGTGTCTCCCTCTCCCTCTCCCCCTGCTTGTGTTCCCTCGATCACTGTGTCTCTCTCTGTGTCAAATAAATAAATAAATAAACAAACAAACAAAATTTTTAAAAAGAAATAATTTTGTTATCTGTGGACCAGAAGTAAGCATGTCATCGGTGGACCAGAAATTTGGAGGAATCACTAAAAGATAAAAAACAAAGGGATCCGATGAACGTACGAAATCACAACACAAAATATACTCAGAAGAATGTTGTGAAAGTCCTACCAGTGTTCTAGGCCAGATAATTAGTACAAGGATCAGGAGAAGCCCTTTAGCTCCCATCAGGGTGTTAGTTGGGCAACTGTAATCAGAGCTGCTATGCAAGTCAACCCTTCTCTGTGCTTCTTCATAATGAGAAATGAACAGTAGACTCACTGCTCTGGTCTACAGACATGCTTGTGATGGAGAGTTAAGACAGTGCCCAGGCAGCTAGCTCCACCCAAGCCCCCATATCCACAAGTCCAGCATACCCTGCCTGTATACGCATCTTGCCTTTCACCCATAATCACCAAATTCTGTACCCGAAATTATCATTCACACTGAAGCACTGAGGATTTCTCAAACACAAAGATGAACAGCCAGCAAGGGTCTCTAAACATCACTAACTCAACAAAAGAGAGGGGAAAACAGTTCTGGAACAGCAGAATCTCTGAAAATCTGCTCCTCCATGAACGCAGTCAGCACACTGGCAAATATTATCTAAATTAACATTTTCAGAACTCTGAAAATTACCAAAAGGCTTGAAACAACCCAAGGAGTGTTTATTAAAGAAAAATGACTGGTTTTCAGTAAGAACAATAAGTGTTATGGTGCTTTAACTTAACCCTATTCCCATCCTCGCTCCCGAGCTCCAGAGTGGGCTTGAAAACCAACAGCCCTGCAACTATAATACTTACGAAAAACAGCATCTCACAGCTAACGGAAGGGGTGGAATATACTTGAAATCCCCCCAAAATCTCCATTACAAGAGAATTATCATTATTTGAGCCGTCTGGCAGCTCCCTGGCGTTCTAACAGCGTACTCTTCAATTCTGCATATCTGTTTGGCACACACTAATCATAGGGCCAACTATCAGCCACATGTTTATCTCTCTCCTGCATGTCGGCTTCCTTGAAATGTACCTTTCATGTGCAGATCCGAGCCTGTGTCCCTACCCACCTTCTTATCTGATTCTCACTCACCAAGCCAACATTTCCCCTGCCCTAAATCGTCTTAAGGCCAGTTACCAGGCAACTAGAGATCACACCTATAGCCCGAAGTATGCCAGAATTATTCAAACTGGCCAATTCTAAACTGTTTATTTTGCCTTGCCTTGCCTTCAGACACTTTTCCAATGAAGACATACAAATGGCTAACAGACACATGAAAAAATGTTCAAAATCATGAGCCATCAGGGAAATTCAAATCAAAACCACATTGAGATACCACCTTATGCCAGTTAGAATGGCAAAAATTGACAAGGCAGCAAACAACAAATGTTGGAGAGGATGTGGAGAAAGGGGATGCCTCCTACATTGTTGGTGGGAATGCAAGTTGGTACAGCCACTTTGGAAAACAGTGTGGAGGTCCCTTAAAAAGTTAAAAATTGAGCTACCCTATGATCCAGCCATTGCACTACTGGGATTTACCCCAAAGATACAGACGTAGTGCAGAGAAGAGCCATATGCACCCCAATGTTCATAGCAGCACTGTCCACAATAGCCAAACTGTGGAAGGAGCCAAGATGCCCTTCAACAGATGACTGGATTAAGAAGATGTGGTCCATATATACAATGGAATATCACTCAGCCATCAGAAAGAATGATTACCCAACATTTGCAGCAACATGGACGGGACTGTAAGAGATTATGCTAAGTGAAATAAGTCAAGCAGAGAAAGACAATTATCATATGGTTTCACTCATCTATGGAACATAAGAAATAGCAGGGAGATCGGTAGGAGAAGGAAGGGAAGAATGAAGGGGGGGTAAACAGAGGGGGAATGAACCATGAGAGACTGTGGACTCTGGGAAACAAACTGAGGGCTTCAGAAGGGAGGGGGGTGGGGGAATGGGATAGGCTGGTGATGGGTAGTAAGGAGGGCACATATTGCATGGAGCACTGGGTGTTATAAGCAAATAATGAATCATGGAACACTACATCAAAAACTAAGGATGTACTGTATATGACTAACATAACATAATAAAAAATTATTAAAAAAAAAAGAAAGAAAGAAACCTTAATGAATGTTCCAGCTGAGGCCTTTCCCGCATTCCTGCTTCTACCTAACCAACCCTGGTATTTCCCCTGTGGCTCTACCTGGTGTGGTGGGTCCCCTTCTACCAAGAAATGTAAGTAAGAATTTCTTCTTTCAGTGGCATTGGCCTCTGCGTGCCATCATTCAGTCATATCGCTATGAATTAAATCCCAGGTATAATTTTAAAACACCTAGAAATCCCCACTCATAGGACTTATCTTTACTTGACCTGACTCAGGAGCTCAATCAATGTGAACAGCCTTTTCTACAGGGCACTTACTGAAAAAAAAAAAATCAGTGGTAATTATTTAATATTACAGCTGCCTGAGTTAGGATTAACAGCTGTGGCAAATAAGAAACTAAATTTTAAAAACTTCAATATATATATATATATATATATATATATATATTTTTTTTTTTTTTTAAAGCTAAGTAATGAGATGTCCATAGAAGGCTTTGAAAACTTTCACATATTTCTGGGAATCTAGAAGGCAAAGCGTGTGCACGGTACAGTGTGCATGCCCAGGAAAAGACCTGAGAAGGCCCTTATCTCTGACCTTTGACTGAGCTTGAGACTCTATGAAGTAGGAAGTGAAGGTTGAGGCAGAGCTGTAACCACCAGAATGTGGAAACTGTGCCAAACGTGCACACAGAACCCTTTGGCAAAGGCAGGGAGAATTATTGGTTCAAAGCGTTCAAGGAAATGCCTGTCTAATCTTCAGCTGGCCACTAAGCTAACTGAGCAGAGACTTCAGTGGCCACACATGACAAAAAACAGTGACTTTACAGAATTAGTTCAGAAAAATTGCTACAACAACAAACTCCAACAATAACAAAGATAAACAACACAAGCCATGAGGAAGGGGAAAATCTGGTTTCCAGAATTGCCACGTTAATTATTTTAAATGTCCAATTTTCAATAGAAAATTGTGAGACATCAAAAGAAACAGGAAAGTATGGCCATACACACACACACACACACACACACACACACACACACACAGTTAGTAGAAACTATTTCTGAGGAAGTCTAAACATTAGATTTGCCAGACAAAAATTTTAAAGCAGCTGTGTTGAGTGTCCCCAAGACCACTCTCTGGCTCATGATTCACTAGAGGGACTCAGAGAACTCAGAAAAGCTGTTACACTCATGATCACTTCTTATTACAGAAAAACGATAGAGATTAAAATCAGGGATGGAAAAAACACATAGGTCAGCATCCAGGAGAGACAAGTTTCCAGTTGTCTTCCCCCGGTGGGATCACATGGACAATGCTTAACTGTCCCAACAATGACTTTGGCAACACATACTGTGTATTGCCCATCAGTGAGCTCGCCCAAGTTTTAGAGTCCAAGGCTTTTTCTGGGAATCATTCATGTCATCTGAATAAATGTAGAAAAGGCATTTGACAAAACTGGATCTCCAGTTAAGACAAAACACTCAACAAACTAGGAATAGAGAGGAACTTCTCAATCTGATCATGGAACTCTGAAACGGAACTAACATCACACTTAATAGTAAAAGACTGAACGTTTTTCCCCTTATGATCAAGAATAAGGCAAAAATGTCCCCTCTCACTGTTTTATTCAACATTGTACTGGAGGTTCTAGCCAGGGACATTAGGCAAGAAAAACAAACAAAAGGTATCAGATTGGAAAGAAAGAAGTAAAATTATCTTATTCACAGATGACATGGCCATATATACAGAAAGTCCTAAGTAATACACACATACAAATTATTAGATCTAATAAATGCATTCAGCAAGGTTACAGGATACAAGATCAGTTTATGAAAATCATTTATATTTCTACATACTAGCAATGAATGATACAAATATAAAGTTAAGAAAATAATTCCACTTATAATAGCACCTAAACAAACAAAATACTTAGAAAAAAATTTAACAAAAAAAGTTCAAGATTTATACACTGAAAACTGTGAAACATTGTTCATAGCAAATAAAGAAAATCTAACTAAATGGAAAGAAGTCTGTTTACAGATTTGGAAGTCTTGGTATTATTAACATTGTAATACTCCTCACATTGATCCACACATTTAATGCAATCCCTATAGAAATCTCAGCAACCATTTTTGCAGAAACTGACAAGTTATTTCTAAAATTCAAGAGGAACACAAGGGACCCAGAAAAGCCTAATCAATCTTGACAAAACACAAAATTGGAAACCTTGCTGATTTCAAAACTTAATACAAAGCTTCAGTAATGAAAAAGGTGTGATACTGACATACAGACATATAGATCAATGGAATAGAATTGAGAATCCAGAAAGAAACCCTTGCAATTATGGTCAACTGATTTTCAACAAGGGTGCCAAGCAAATTCAGTGGGGAAAGAATAATCAGTTTAACAAATAGTGTTGGAACAATTGGATGTATATGAAAGAATGAGGTTGTACCTTATCCCTCATATCATCTATAAAAATTAACTTTAAATGAATATATATGTGTAATCCTTTTAAAACTCAACACATAGACTGAGTAGCATAATGAACATAACTGAAGATAAATATGAGACAAGTGATGTTCCTAGAACACAGTATAAACGGACAGTGTGTTAAATGTATAAAAGAAACTTCAAGAAATATGTCAACTGGATTCAGAAGTTTAGAACTCACTTAATGGGATTTTTGTAAGTAATATCAGAGAGAATGTAGGAGAAGAAATAACCAATGAAATAAAAGAAGAAAATTTGTCAGAACTAAAGAATGATATAAACTTTCTAATCCAAAGACTCTCAATAAATATGAATTTTCAGAATTCCAAGGAAAAGAAAAAAATCCTAAAAGCTTCCAAAGGAGAGTGGTGTGGGAAGAGAGGAGGATTAAAAGATCCACTACAAAGGACTGAGAATTAGGTTTGCGTCAGAATTGTCATCAATTTTAGATTCTAGACGTAAGGGTATCTTCAAAGTTCTAAGGGGAAATGATTAAACAAACAAGTACTCTTATTCTAAAATGCTCACTTTTATAAACTTGGTATAACTCAAACTTCTTAAGGGCATAAAACAGTATAAAACAATACAATTGGGATTCATAGAAAAATTAAGGAACACTATTCCATGTATTCAACATATATAAGTTGACTTCCTACTATATGGCAGGCAACATTGTAGTTACCAGCAACGTAAAGGTAAGCACGATACAGTCCATTCTCATTATTCTTGGGTTCTGTATTTGCAAATTTGACTCCTTGCTAAAATTTATTTGTAACCCAAAATCGATACTCATGGTCATTTGCAGGCATGCACAGATTGGAAAAATTTGAGATGTCTGATATGCACATTTCCAATGAGGGCAAATAAGAAGACACTACCTTATTTTTTTTTTAAGATTTTTTATTTATTCATTTGAGAGAGACAGAGACCGAACAAGAGCACAAGTGGGGGGAGGGTCAAAGGGAGAGGGAGAAGCAGACTTCCCGCTGTGCAAGGTGCCCAAAGTAGGGTGCGATCTCAGGACCCCAGGACCATGACCTGAGCCAAAGTCAGATGCTCAACTGACTGAGCCACCCAGGCGCCCCAAGACACTGCCTTCTTATTTCATCTTCCAAACTGTAAACAAGAGTCTGTTTCATGGTTTATTTAGTACCATATTTTTCTCATTTTTGTGCCCTTTTATTAGGGGCTAGTGTTTAAAATGGTCTCCAAGCATAATGCCGTAGTGCTAACTAGTGTTTCTGAGCACAAGAAGGCTGTGATGTGCCCTTATGGAGAAAATGCAGGTGTTAGATAAGCTTGTAGTGCTGTTGATATGAGCTCAATGTTAATAAATCATCAATATATATTAAAGAAATCTATTCAAACAGAAACACACAGCAAAAACAAGGTTATGTATTAATCAGTTGCTGAAAATATTGTGACCAGAGGCTCACAGGAACCTGATCCTGTATTTTCCCTGGGAGCAAAGCTTTGGTATTCACTAATTCAGTGTTCACATGACCTTATAGAAATAACCACCATAAATTATGAGAGTAGACTAAATATTGTTTGCCCTCAAGTACAGCATAAACTTAAAAAAATACATAATTTTGCATAAAAAAATAACGTAAATCATCTAAAAGCTTGAAAAAATTCCAACTATATTCTTGAAACTATCCCAGCTGCTTTTTTTCCTCTTTCAATATCAAAAATGTTCTAAACATAATCTACCAGTTCTGGCCTTTTTAAATTCCTAAAAAAATGCTAAGCTTTATAATGTATGTGATTGCATTAGCCATCTTTTAAAGCCCATCATATTTCTTATTTAAAAATCATTAAATAAATAAATATCATTATAATTTATTGTTTTGTATGTTTTTAGACTTTCTGTAGGAAATCCATTTTATGAGGAGGAAATCTCTATTTTTTTAATCTTTAATATAGTCAACCATTTTCAACTTTTTAAATAAATTAGTAAATAATTAACTAGTAAAAGGTGGCAACACACAACCAAATAAAATTAATAGAAAAGTGGAGTACGAGAAATGTGGATTTAATGAAGACGAACTGGGAAAATTTATCTTCATATTAATTTTTACAAAAAAATATTTTAATTAAATTTGGTTTTTACTCCCTTAAGAAATAGAGCATATTCATCAAGAAATAACCTTTTCTTGTAATTATTTTCCCTCATCTGCATATTTGACAAGACTTGCTTCTGTCAATCACTTATCTGTAGTACTAAGGTTTATGAGGGAGCTAAAACACCATGATTAATGAGAATATCATTCTAATGTATTTTGAAGACATCCCTATTCTTGCAGTCTTTGAACAATAAAATTACAAAGCTTGCGTACCATTATGTTAATATAGGGAGTCAAGGGTCAAGTGTAAGAGAGTGGAAAAGGAATTCTAGAATACTTAACTGTTTTTAAATGTACCTAATTGTTGTGAGAAATAAGTGGACTGTGATTCCCAGTTTGCTAGGGGACGACTGTCCTGTATATACCAGCATAGTTTTTAATAGCACTTCCTTTCACTGGCAAAAATGTCCTGACAATGAGGGGCATGTGGAGGGGAGGATGGAAAGAAGAGGGTGAATATGATTCTCTCTCTTTGGTGGGGGGCAGCAGGAGAGGGAGAGAGAGAATCTGAAGCAGACTCTCTGCTGAGCTCAGAGCCTGTCTCAGGGCTCAATTTCACAACCCTGAGATCACGACCTGAGCCGAAATCAAGAGTCAGATGCTTAGTTGCCTGAGCCACCCAGGTGCCCCTATAATTCTTTTTTATTTCACCATTCTCTTGTGCGGTATTCCCGTGGTCTACTGTTGTTTTGCTCTGGCCCAAGATAACACAGATTTTTAAAAACACAATTCAAAAGCTGCTTCTTTTTATTGAGGAGTTAACGGAAAGATTTTTATCATTTAATGTAACAGTAACAGAAACATCTTGTTTAATCTGATACAAGATACATTTTTTGTTTGTTGGATCACCCAATCATAAATACTGTAATACCTCATAAGAGCAATTGCAAAAATAAAGGTAGAAACAGGCCTCTGTATCCTATCTCATCAACAGCTCGGTCAAAAGGAAAATTTGGTCATCTGTGTCAATATGAGAATTCCAAGCATTTGGGCGCAGACTAAAAATAGCACTTTAAGGGGTGCCTGGATGGCGCAGCCATTAAGCGTCTGCCTTTGGCTCAGGGCGTGATCACGGCGTTCCGGGATCGAGTCCCACATGGGGCTCCTCCGCTTGGAGCCTGCTTCTTCCTCTCCCTCTCCCCTGCTGTGTTCCCTCTCTCGCTGGCTGTCTCTCTGTCAAATAAATAAATAAGATCTTTTTTAAAAAAAAATAGCACTTTAGGCTACAAAGAAACCATGGGCTTCCAAAGCATTGACCCACAGGAAGTTTGTTTGTTTGTTTGTTTGTTTGTTTGTTTGTTTAAAAAAAAGGGTTTTTCTGCAATGTTGTTTTCAATCAACTTGCATTTTATTTAAAATAGTTGGTAATTTTCCTTCTAGAGAAGTAGGCAGCAAGTTTTCCTTTTCCATGTAAATAATAATATTAATGTTAATAATAATAATAATGGATACTCCATGTAGATGAAGAAAATTCATAACAACAGAAAGATACGAATTACATTCTTAAGTGAGATTACATTATATTAATCACCATAATATCTTAACAGAGTGGAGAAATAATACTGAATATATGTGTGAGAATATATTTCTTCAGTGTACAGCTAATATTTGGGTTGTATTTGGATTCACTAATCTCTTGTAATAAATGGGTAGCCTTTCTAAGACTGTGAAGCCTGAAAGCTGGGAAACCACAGTCTGTAAGAAAGAGCACAGAAACTGGAACCAATAAGCTGTGGTTTTGTTTTCAGATCTACCTCATTGGCTGAACTTGGGTAAATTACCCAATGACTTTGAGCCTTAGTTTTCTCATCTGTCAAATAGAAATGCTATTATCTTTCTTACCACATCTAACCGTTACAAGGAAAAATGCGAAAATAGATGTAAAATCAAGTTGAAAGTTAGAAAGTACTATGCAAATTATTCAAATTCTTTATTAGTAAAAATAGCAATAACTGTTTAACTAATGCCTAATTTTAACAAATAAACATAAAACTTGCTAGAAATACAGCCAAAGTGGAGATATATATGCTTTTGGAGTGTTTGGCAACAAAATATTTTTTCTTAAGAAATTAGATATGCTGTAATATGGTCTTCAGATGCTCATGAGAGGCCCTCATTATTTCAAATGAATGAAATTATAAACTGAATATATAGGGTTAAATAGCACTTCATAACACTCTCATGATCCTTATCCATTTTCTACTCCATTTTTTTAAAAGTTTTATTTATTTAAATACCTGCTACACCCCATGTGGGGCTTGAACGCATGACCCTACGATCAAGAGTCGCATGCTTTTCTGCCTAAGCCAGCCAGGAGCCCCCATTTTCTACTTTATATCATAGGTAAAAGTACATACCTTATATTCCATTCAAATCATAAGCCCTTTGAGGAGAGAGTTCCTGTTCGATTCACCTTCATAACTTTCACAGAGCCTTTGCCCATAGTTGAGAATATAGTAAATAATGGGCACCCAATAGAAAATAAAGCAGCTTAGTTTCAAATCCAAGTCTAGACAGATAACATCAAAAGTTTTGTCCTTTTCTGATACTGTCACAGTTTCGTAAACGAGTCACTCATTTTGTATAATAGCATTGAGGGTTCTATGGGCCAGAGATCTTATATAGGTAAGATTTAAGTTAACCTGTATACTTGGCTTTAGGTTGGAAATAATTTCAGCTCCCCAAGTTGTGTTCTTGACTTGTGTTTCTCTCCCACCCCATCCCATTACTCTCACCATCTCAAACCTTTGCCTTCTTGGTTCTTCTCCACAAAGAAAAAGTACCCAGAGCCCTTTAATCATATGAGTTCAGAGTAGTCTCCTCGTGGTATCTCCCCACCTCCAAGAAGGAAAAAAGATACTGCACCCACAGAATCCCTCTGATTAGAATTCAAATTGATAATCAATATTTTGAAAACTTCAAAATATAAATGCTTTCCATCAGCATCCCCGTTGATATTACTTCAAAGTACTTATACAACATCTTGTCCCTGTCTTCCTAGTGCTGACCACCCAGGGCCAGGTGCGTTCAGACAACACTGGTATGTAAAGTCATCTATTGCATCATCCTGGCCTTGTTCTCCAGCATCTGGACCTCTTAGGGTAAACACTGAAAAGAGTAATATCCAAAGAATCTATTAATAAATGTTGTCCTGTGTTTTCCCAAAGCATGTTCCTCAGAAAAATGGTCCCCCCCCCCCCCGGGGCGCCTGGGTGTCTCAGCCCTTACGCGTCTGCCTTTGGCTCAGGGCGTGATCCCAGCCTTCTGGGATTGAGCCCCACATCAGGCTCCTCCACTGGGAGCCTGCTTCTTCCCCTCCCACTCCCCCTGCTTGTGTTTCCTCTCTCACTGGCTGTCTCTCTCTCTCTGTCAAATAAATAAATAAAACCTTTAAAAAAGAAAAGAAAAGAAAAGAAAAGAAAAGAAAAGAAAAGAAAAGAAAAGAAAAGAAAAGAAAGGGCGCCTGGGTGGCACAGCGGTTGAGCGTCTGCCTTCAGCTCAGGGTGTGATCCCGGCGTTGTGGGATCGAGCCCCACATCAGGCTCCTCCGCTATGAGCCTGCTTCTTCCTCTCCCACTCCCCCTGCTTGTTCCCTCTCTCACTGGCTGTCTCTATCTCTGTCAAATAAATAAATAAAATCTTTAAAAAAAAAAAAAAGAAAAGAAAAGAAAAGAAAAATGGTCCCCAGAGATGCTCCACCAAAAAAAAAAAAAAAAGGAGAGAAAGAGAAGGAAGGAGACAAAGAAGAAAGGAAGGAGGGGGAGAAGGAAAGAAAGAAGAGGGGAGGGAGGGGGGAGGGAGGGAAGAAGAAAGGAAGAAAAACAATAGATTCTTGGAGTCAAAAAAAGTAAGCAAAACTGCATACTTTACATTTGCTTTCAGATTGACAAGATTTTCACAGCCCTTACTTCCCTAAGGGCAGAAATGAGGCCTCTGTGATGCCCCAAAGGCTAGAACAGTGTCTGGCCCATGGAAAGTGCTTAACAAAGATTTGTTGATCAAAAAAAAAAAAAAAAAATTAAATGAATTGTCACACTAAATACTCAGAAGAGAACTACAGTTTGAAAATTTTTTTTCAGTTTTGCTTCACTTGAGAGTTACCCAATGTATCTGAACACAGAATCCTTTTTTTGAAGAAATAGTGTTTTGTGGATCACATTCTGAGAAATGTTGATAGGCACAGTAAGTCAAACGAAAATCTATTTTGCTCTAAAGGTTGGAAATATTTTGTTTGAATTCTCTGAAGAGAATCTCTAAAGGCACTCATACTTCTATCCAGTGGTCTGAATAATTCCTATTAAAGAGGGATGATCAAGAAGGAAGTAGAAACCTTAAAATCTTTTAAATTTTGCTCAATTTCCTGACATTATGGGAAAATTAACCGGCTTAATTGTAGGAGATAATCTAGCTCTGAGTTCTCTAACGGTCTAGTTTCCTCAGACTATGTAAATACCAATTTGCCATCTTTATCAGATTTTTTAGATAAAAATACAACTCTTTATCCCAATGTCAACATGATTTCTTAAAGGTTAAGAACAACAACAACAACAAAAATCTTGAACATTACTCAGTGGCCTAGTTCTACAAGCATAGAAAGAACTAAGAATCCCCGAAGAATTTTAGAATTAAAAAATCTGAGTTTTCTATTTTTAAAAGCTTTTTGAAACCAGAAAAGGATTGCATTCTTTCAAAAATGTTGATAGTGATCTTATGCATATTATCAGGCTTGTTTTTTGTTGTTGTTTTTTTTTTTTATTTACCCAAAGTTTGGTTACCTCCAGTTCCTCAAAGGAGACCTAAATGCTTTTAGTTTTCAAGTAGATGTATCATCAAGACTATTGGCCCTGCTTTGGACAAGAATTATATTTTTTAAACTATACAAATAAACAAAAAACCAAAAAAAAGAGTAGCAGTCTAGATTCCAAGAATTTCATTACCTTCTAGAATCCTTACAGAAAGTATAAATGCACGTATTGCACGGTGCCCTGGGTGTTATACGCAAGCAATGAATCATGGAACTTTGCATCAAAAACTAGGGATGTACTGTATGGTGACTAACATAATATAATAAAAAAATATTATTATAAAAAAAAAGAATATCCATTCTGCCATTTAGAGCTGAACCCTGTCGACAAGCAACCGAGTCCCTTTCAACTCTGGCCCCTACCTCTGAAATGAGGTGATGGGTGCCTACCTTTCACAATGAGTTTTGTGAAGATTCGTCATAACATATATACATAATAACTGTTCAGCAAAATAAAAAGTTATTTTTATTTATATCTTAAAAAGAGCTAGGGAAAGCATGAATAAATCTTCACATAACTCCTCACCCATTTGTTATTAGAAAGACGTGTCCAAATTGTTAGTTTGGTGTCTACTATTGGTGGGGCATTATTCTTAGCTAGCTTAATTGGAAGAGGACTCTTTCATGAAGATTGGGCAAAGTGGAGAGTATTAAGCGGTAGAAAGAAAGGAAAGCTGTCTTTGACTTTGCTACGTGGGCTTTGATTGTTTTTCTTAGAAACAATATTATTTTGTCAACAGCCCCAAAGGTGGTGGGCCAATACATACTTATTAAATGCATGACTGAGTACTCTACATTATTGAGATATAAAATATAGATCTTCTCTTCTCAAAATTTATAGTTTAATAAGGGAGAAAGGACGAATTTCCATGAAACAATGGAAAATACTACTTTATAATTATGCATATAGTTAATTGCTAAATGATGTTGTGTGTAGGATTAAAGGTAGTTTTTGATTTCCTGCTCAAAAAAAAAAAGTATAAATGCAAAGGTTGAATAGACCTGACTCAGCTGAAGCAAATTAGTTAGCAGTCTGAGCCTGAGTTGTCCCTTTGTGAAGCAGGCATAATTATAGAGCTTACTTCATACGTTATTGTAAAACTGATGGAAAATTGTCTAGCATACAAAAATCACTCGATGTTAGCTTTTATTCTTAGCCCAAGCCCCTACTTTACAGAAAATAAGATCCAAACAGGATAAAGGATGTGTCCAAAGCAACATAGCTCGTTAGTATCAGGGCAGGAATTGTAACTAAAATTTCCCAACACTGATCCAGTTATCTCTCCACCACATCGTAACAACAAAAGACAGCAGTGGGAAAAATAACTTGCAAACACATAAAACTTGATGTACAAAGGAACCGTAAATCGATACAACTGTGAGAAACAATTGATTTAAGAGTTGAGGAAACACTTGAGTGAATGAAATGGTCATGTTATAAGATTGGTCAGGATGGCCACACAGGAATACTTCTAAATCATATTTTGATGAGGGGCGCCTGGGTGGCTCAGTCTGTTAAGCATCTGCCTTCCGCTCTGGTCATGATTTCAGGGTCCTGGGAGCTAGCCTGCCTCTCCCTCTCCCTCTGCCTGCTGCTGCCCCTGCTTGTGCTCTCAATCTCTCTGTCAAATAAATAAATAAAATCTTTAAAAATTTTTTTAAAAATAAATCATACTTTGATGAAAAGTGGGAAACATGAGGGGGACGCCTGGGTGGCTCAGTCGGTTAAGTATCCAGTTCCTGAATTCGGCTCCGGGCATGATGTCAGGGTGGTGAGATGGAGCCCTGCAGCAGCCTCTGCACTCAGTGGGGAGCTGGAGTCTGCTTGAGATTCTCTCCCTCTTCTGCCCCTCCCCCTGCTTGTGTGTTTTCTCTCTCTCTCTCTCTCTAAAATAAACAAATAAATCTTTTAAAAAAGTAAGTAGAAATGTGGAAATATAGAGCAGCTGGTGGAAAGAAGAGACGGTAGCAGACAATTGGAGGCTGTAAACAAACGACATGCCAAGACCAGCGACAAGTTTTCTTGTCCTCTACATTGAGACTAAGGCAACTTGGAGCAATGATGACCAACACTTAATGAGGACTCACTATGTGTCAGGCACTATTCTTACCTCTACCCAAACACAGGAACCAAAGAAAGTAGTTACTAGTATGATTTTCACTTCCAGGTGAAGAAATGGAGGTTGAATATCTTGCCTACAGCCAATATTTATAAGTGTTGTAGCCAAGACATAAACCCTAGCAGTCTAATATTAGGCCCCAAACCAATTATTACGTAGAATGGAAAGGAGGGAGAGGAAAAAAGCAAGGAAAATGATGACTTCTAAATGTTTTTTTTTCTTTCCTTTGGAGGCTCAAAATTAAAATGTATTAAAGAAAGGGATATATTTTGCAAACATGTAAATATATGTACATCTGTATAAATAATTGCATACATGATTTTCATCAATTTTCTGGTATATTTTAGGCAAACTTAAAAAAAACAAACTTGTACACTACTTTCAAGTCAAAACAACCAAATTATGAGAAGAGAGGTTTTCATGCTTTACAGAAGTTCAGTAAACTCTCTGGTACAAGGAATCATGTGAATCCAAAGATTTCAACCGTAATCAAAAGTGAGCACATATTGCATGGAGCACTGGGTGTTATACGCAAGTAATAATCATGGAACACTACATCAAAAACTAAGGATGTACTGTACGGTGACTAACATAACATAATAAAAAATTATTATTAAAAAAAAGTGATTTTGAAAACTCAGCCCTATCCGAGGGTGGTATTTGTAAGTGGTAAAGATCCATTAGCATGAAACCATAAAACGGTGCAAGGTGTAAATGAATCATCAGCAAAAGGACCAAGAGATTGGTACATTATATCACAAGGCTTAACAAAACTGGCAAATTCAGCTTTAAGGTGTATTAAAATACAGTCATCTTGCCATGTCCATTAACTAGAGTGGAGCAGTTAAGAACACAGCCTGTGGGATCCCACAAACTTGTTTCTATCCCAGATCTGTAATTCACTGGCCATGTGAGCACAGATGTATTTCTCCATTTCGCTAAGTCTCATTTTCTTTATATGTATAGGGCAGAGATAATATCTATTTCACATGCAATAATACACATAGAGTGCTTGTCACAGGGAGTGCCACACAGTAGACATTCAAATTAATTTTCGCCCTACATAGATTATATTTTGCTTTCATATTTATAACTTTTTAAATGCTACGAGTGACAAACTGAATAAATTATATTTAGTTCTCATTCGCTTTGAACACTTCATGATCCATTTGACCCTTTGACTTCTCCTTGACCTTTCCCCTCCTTCCTTAACTCCTGTATTATGCACTATATTATCTTCCTGCCCATCTCTGTGTTGCAGTTATTCATTTCTTTCTTCTCGCACTCTCTCAGATTAGCCCTTGGCATTCTTTTCTCTCTTCATACCCTCTCCCCGCAAGCAAACTCATCCACTCTCATAATTGCCTTAACCACATCCAGGGAGAAAACAACCAGCTCTGCCTCCATACTGACTCCTTGCATGCACTCCTTGCACGTATCCAGCTGACTGGAGACATTTCTGTGCAACTGTCATGCTATTTGCTTTCACTCATCATGACTAAAACGCCACTCACTGCCGACCCTGCTCTGGCCTCTGTATATCATCATCCATCTTTCCAAACAAAAGGAACAAACTCTCAACTTAAGTAGAAAATGAATTGACTACAAGGCTGTGTGGGCTAGCTCACAGGATCCGTAGGAAGTTTGGAGAATCAGCCTCAGAAAATAGGCAGAAACCAAAGGGAGCAAAAAAACACAGCCACAACCCCACCACAGACCCAGGCTGCTGAAGATGCTGCCCTTATGTCATGACCACCAAACACTCACTCCCATGCTACTAAGCTCACAACTCTGCCTCCCCCCAAATTATCTCGAACCACCCATCGGCCCCTTCCACCCCTTCCTCAAGAACCAAAGTTCCAGATGGGAGCATCGCATGTGCCCGGCCTAGATCACAAAGTTACACTTCAGCTACTCAACGTAGAAACTTAGAAAGAGAAGATCTGTTCCCATACACACACTTTTGGCTCCAGGACCCTGCCTTCCTATTTTAGGATCCTTTCAAAATAGAAGGAGCATTTGGGCACTGGACAGCCAAAAATAACATGTTTCTACACCTTCCTATAAAATTAGCTTTCCTATCTGACCACATTGCTTTTGTTATCATCCATGATGTGGGGATATGTGTACCCCTCCCCATCATCAATCTGTTTTGGGGTACTACAAAACTCTCTTCATAGTGTCTCTACCCTAGTCCAATATCGCATCACCTCATATGGTACTTTTGAATGATCTTCTGGCTGGCCCCCTGCCTCTAGGTTCTTTTCTTACACATTTGTGTTGGCCATTTGCTCTTTCAGTAACAGTGCTCTGATTTTCTTTAGATAATTACCTCTCCTTTGTCCCATCTGAGACTGTTAAGGTGACTTGACCTCCAACCCAATAGCAATTCCATGACCCAAGATAGACCACGATATGCTTCCTCTTGGAATATAGATAGTGACCAGATATAATACAAAGACTAATATGTTCATATTTAATTTATTTCAGGTAAGATGCTATAACAGTTCTATATGGTAATTCCTTCTACCTAGACTCCTAGAGTGAGCTCGGTCCTGTGTTTTCCAAGTCTCATTCTCTAGACTTCCCACCTGTGGGTTCCCCTCCCAAAAAAATGACTTTTGAGTTTAAGTTAGCTTTCAATCATAACACTCTGATAAAACACTGCTATAAAAATCCATTTTTTCTGAAATACCTCTTTAATTATATAACTGCTCTGTTAAAAAAAACTTTCAAAAGCTTCCCACAGAACAATGTGAAATCTTTTCAAATGTTCTCCAAAGCCTTCCACATCATGGTCTCAAATTATCTGTTATGGGTTGGATCATGTCGCCCCAAAATCATATGTTAAAAATCCTTATCACTCGTAATGTGACCTTACTTGGAAATAGGGTCATTGTGATGTAATTAGTTAAGATGAGGTAATACTGGAGGAGGGTCAGACCTTGATCTAATATGACTATTGTCCTTATAAAAAAGGACATCACATAAAGAGAGATGCATACAGAAGGCAGACCATGTGAAGACACACAGAGAACACCATCTATGAGGAATGCCAAAGATAGCCAGCAAACCACCAGAAACTCGAAGAGAAGCATGGAACAGCCTTCAGAAGAAACCAACCTTGCCAACACCTTGGTCTTAGACCTCTAGACTCCAAAGTGGGCAATAGTTTAAGCCACCCAAGTTTGTGGTACTTTGTTTCTGTAGCCCTAGCAAACTGTTTTTCTGGATTTAGCCTCCATATCCCTTACAAAACAATTTTCTCCAATCGAAATGAATAATTATACCGTTATCTTTATTTTTATATACACTTGGAATTTTTTGTAGTAAGAAATTTTTCTCAATCCCAACAGATTTTTTCTAGGAACTTAAAAAGCGGATTCTAAATTCTGTATGGCCAAAGGCACAAACAATCTGGAGAAGAAGAACAAAGTATGGGAAGTTGCCCTATCAAATATCAAGATTTATTATGAGGTTATTTTAATTAAGACAGTGTCTTATGAACACAAAGATCAACAAACTGATCAAGGGAACAGAATTAAAGTGCCAAAAACCAGAACCAAGCATGTGTGGAATCTCAATATCTGGCAGAGACAATTCTACAGGTAACTGAAAGAACAACTTTTCAAAAACTGATGCTGGAGTGCCTGGGTGGTTCAGTTGGTTAAGCCTCTAACTCTTGGTTTTGGCTCAGGTCATGATCCCAGCTTCCAGAGATGGAGCCCGAGTCAGGCTTTGTGCTCAGTGAGGCGTCTACTTGAGATCCTCTACCTCCCCTCTGCTCCTACCCCTGCTCACTCTCTCTCTTTCTCTCCCTCTCATAAATCAATCAAAGAATCAATCTTCAAAAAATGATGCTGGGACAGCTGGTAGTCCACATGAAAAAAATAAAAGTAAAATCAAATTCCTACTTTATACCATATATAATATCAAATTCTAATGGATTAAAAACATGTATGTGATGGTAAAACTTTAAAAACTTTTAAAGGAAAATATAGGAAAATATCTCATGACCTTGGGATAGCAAATGACTTCTTAAGTGGAACGCAAGCTATTAAGGAAAAGACTTATAAATTCTACTACAATAAGATTAAGAACTTCTTTTCTTCAAAAGACACTGTAAAAAGAGAGACAAGAAAAATCACAAACTTTTGAAGGTAATGCAACACAAATAGCTGACAAAGGATTAGTTACCAGGATACATCAAGAACGTCTCTGAATCAATGGGAAAAAAGTCAAAATGACTCAATAGAAGATTTTCCAAAATATATGGGACACACATTGCTCTACAAAGGAAAGCTAACAGTCCAATAAACATGAAAATGCCCTCAACTCCATTAATAACAGAGAAATATAAATTAAGACCATGATGAAGCATATGATACACCCACTAGATTAACAGAAATTAGGAAAGATAACAAAAATAAATATTGACAAAAATGCTGCTTTGTGAGATTACAATTTGGTGCGATTACTTTAGAAAAGAATTTGGCATTATCTTATAAAGTTGATCATTCACAGCCCTACAATCCAGCAATTTAACTCCTAGGCATATATCGTAGAGAAACCAGGAAACAGGTTTAAAAAATATTCATGGAAGTGTTGTTTCCCAGAGCAAAAATAGTGGATCTAACAAATATGTCCGATAACAGAAGGTTGGATAAATTATAGTATGTTGACACATTGGGTTATTATGTAGCAATAAAATGGAATGAACCACAGCTACATACAACAATAGGAATAAAATGTTAAAAACAACCTTGAATGGGAAAAAGACAGACCACAGAAGGCTACACTGAGTATGATATTTTATAAAGCTCATAAGCAAGCAAAATTGAACAATATGTTGTCTAAGGAAACATACACACATGGAATTTATTGCTAATACAACACAAGCAAAGAAAGGATAAACATAAACTTCAGAATAGAATTTATCTGGTTGGGATAGAGAAGGGGAAGCCCAAAATAAGAAGGAAGGTGTCTTAAAAGAACACAGATCGTTTCAACAGCGTTGGTGATATTCTATTTCTTAAATTATAGTGGTGGGTACAATAGTGTTCATTCTATGGTTATGCATCAACTCTTAACACAGATAATGCATGAATCTTTTTGTTGTACCTAATATTACAGTATAAAAAAAATTTAGGAGGGGCGCCTGGGTGGCTCAGTCATTAAGCGTCTGCCTTCAGCTCAGAGCGTGATCCCGGAGTTCTGGGATCGAGCCCCAGGTCAGGCTCTTCCGCTGGGAGCCTGCTTCTTCCTCTCCCACTCCCCCTGCTTGTGTTCCCTCTCTCGCTGGCTGTCTCTATCTCTGTCAAATAAATAAATAAAATCTTTTTTAAAAAATTTAGGAAAATGTGTCCACATTCTGATGAGATAAGTTAGTTTTAATGGCTAAATTCTTTGTATTGAAAGCACTAATGCTTACGACGCTTACCTTGATGTATGACAAAGAGGTGATTTTCTATGTTTATTATTTTCCCAAGAAGTTAATACATTCATTTGCTATTACTACATAACACATTATCACAAATGTAGGGACTTGAAACAACATGCGTTTATTAGCTCATAGTTCTGTAGGTCTGAAGTCTCATTACGACGTAATGAAGTTCTTTGTTCAGGATCTCAAGGAACTAAAATCGTGGTGTTGGCTAAACTAACTTTCTTTCTGGTGGTTCTGGGGAAGAATCTGCTTCCAAATTTTTTCAGATTGTTGGCCAAATTCTGGTCTTTGTGGTTGTAGGACTGAGGTCCAAAATTAGTCAGTTGGGGACCACTCTTAGCTTTAGGAGGCTTCCCATATATGTAGTCAGCAAAGGAGAGCCTACCCTCACATGGAACCTCTCTCACACTTCAAATCTCCTTCCAGAAAGAGCTTATTCATTTAAAGGGCTCATCTGCACTGGGTGTTATATGCAAACAATGAATCATGGAACACAACATCAAAAACTAATGATGTACTGTATGGTGACTAACATAACATAATAAAAACTTTTTAAAAAATAAAATAAAATAAAATAAAATAAAATAAAATAAAATAAAATAAAATAAAATAAAATAAAATAGGGCTCATCTGATTAGATCAGGCCCACCTGGATCATTTCCATATTTTTAAAGCCAACTGATTCGGGAACTTAATGACATCTGCCAAATCTCTTCACATCAGCACCTAGATTCATGCTTATTGAATAACTGGGGGAATGTGTATTCACACCAGGAGCCATGAATCTTGAGAGTCATCTTTGAATTCTACTTACCACCATGCCTAATTATCAAGCTTAATTTATTTAATAATTCCTCTCATTGCCACTTAGTTTTTTATCCCTTCATCATATTGCATATGTTTGTATATACACCAAGATCCTGTTTCTAGGCTACTTATACTTTAATACTGATCAGCTTATCTATTCTTGTAGTGTTTCCATGCAATAATTTTTAATATTTAATATTTAATTTAATATATTTAGTATCTGATTGACAGGTTTCCCCAAGACTATCTTTTTCCATATTTTTGACTATTTTTGTATTTTATGTTCCCACAAAATTAAAAAAATTAATTAATCCCCTTGGAATTTTTATTACAATTACATATTTTTTCAGACTTTGGAAATTAAATGTGACAAAACTGGAAATTTGATTGGAACTGAACCTGGGAACAATTGACATTTGTATTAATCTGAACTTTCTCCATTGCCGGTGAAAGAAAGCCAGTGCAAAGTTATTGTTAATATTTGTAAATCTTATGAAATAGTATCTGACATATGGTCAAAGTGTCTAATACATAAATAAATAAACATTTTTGAACATGGCTTAAATATTTTCTCATCAAAGAGGCCTCTGCTGGCATTCCACTCTTTCCATTCTGTCATCTCTTTTCATATTAATCACAGCCCTTATCTCTACCTAGTATTTCCTTGTTTGTTTGTTTGCTTGTTTATGGTCTTGTCACCACCCATTAGAATGAATGTAAGTTCTATGAGCATAAGGAGACTTGTTCTGTATGTGCTAGATAGTCAATAAATGTTGCAAAAAAATAAAAACAAAGACATGTGGATTTACTGGAAAGATACTGAACTAGGCACAGAATGAAAAAACCTGTAATAAAACAAGGACTAAAATAGCTCTATAGAGCTCAGGAACTGGAACTGGGGACTTGACACCTTCAGGACATTGCTGACCTTATCTCTCAGGACTTCATTTTCAGCTACCACACATGAGTTTTCTCCAAGTGGTAGGAGACATGGCTGTCAGCAGTCCCAGATTTATTCTCTCAGCTTCAAGACTTGAAGCCAGTGGAATAATCCTCCTAGTTTCAACCGTTTTAATCGTGAGATGGTTTCTGATCATCCCACTTTGGTTTGAGCACTCAACTTTTGGACCAGCTAGCCTAACAAGGGAAATGAAGTACTATATTCAGCCCAAGGTTGATTAATCACTCACCTCTGCATGCCTCACAAAATTGTGTCTACTGCAGCCATCTCATCTATGAATATAGTATATCTCTCTATGTCTTCCTTTTATTATCTCTCAACAGTGTTTTGTAGTTTTCTAGATATAATACTTTTTTAAAAAGATTTTATTTATTTACTTGAGAAAGAATGAGAGTGAGAGAAATCACAGAGGGAAATGGAGAGGGAGGAGCAGACTGGCCCCTGAGCAAAGAACCTGATGATGGGCTCGATCCCAGGATCCTGACATCATGACCTGAGCCAAAGGCAGACACTTAACTGACCAAGCCACCCAGGCGCCCTTTAAACTTTCTTGTTAATATTACTGTTATGTCTATTTTCTATGGCTTTGTGAATTGCATTTTTTTCTCTTTTTCTCAGTAATTATTCCTGGTAATATGGGAAATGCATTAATTAATTTGTATCTTTTTAAATTGGTTACATTGCTGGACTTTCTTATTTGGAATGCCATCATAAAAATCCTCCTGTTTTTAATATTACAAAATAACGAATCTGCATTAAAGAACTTAAACTTTTACATAGTGGCCCTCTCCCCCAGAGTTGTCATCTTGAAAGTTGTATAATTCTAAAGCATATGCTCAGTTCCTGACCCCGTTCTCTGAGGACTTCTCCCAAGCCCATACGACTTCATCTAAAGTGTTGAGCCTTTGCACTGGGTCAACTCTGTTATCCAACCACAGTCAATTAGATCAGGGTTGACACTGAGACAAGGTGGATTACTGAGCTCTCCCCCTTCAGAATTTGTGATCAACAACCTGAGATAAGGAACACACATTAGTTATCTGCAGGTACTGAGCTGATATACTGAAGGCAGGACTCTGGTTTTCTATCAGCTATCTTTTCCCCTCCTCCCCATGTGCACAGAAGAGTAGAAAAACTGAAAAGGGAGTGATAATGAGAATTAATGATGCAGGTATGCAAATTATAATTGACTTTGTGGCTACAGAGGAAGAAAGAGAGAGAGTGAATTTTGATCATTTGTCAAATCCCACTTTTGGATTTACAAAACACAGTTCTACTTTGTGTATTTGGATTTCTTCAAGATATTCTTGTTTATTTCAAATAAATTGCCCCTTATGTGAAGCTATTTTTGTGTGGGTTTCTCCTACTTGCAAATAAAGAAACTCTAAGAAAAGAAACTATATTCCATTCTAATCATTCATTGTGCAAGACATTTTTGAGATAATTACTCTAGAATTGTCTTCCAAGATTTAGTCATGATTTTACATGTAATGGCATATCTTAATCCTTAAAAAAATTTTAACAACCAAAGTCTTTCAAAGATGCATAACTTATACAACATGAGATTTGAAGAACACTCACTAAATATTCATTGTGTGGCAAATAATTGGCTTAATTGTTTTATAGTAACAATTTGTTCCTTGAGCATATATTCCTGGAGTTAGTGTATAAATGAGGTTATGAAGATAAGTTCAGGAATTAGAATTTCTAGGTTCCAATTCCAACTCTGTCACTTATTAACAGAGTAACTGTGAGCAAGTTATAGGGTTGTTGTGAGATATACATAAAATAATTTATAAAAACACTGAAAACTTTGTCTTTTGTGTAGTAAGTGATAATATTAGCTATTATCAATATTACTACTAATAACACTATTATTACTCTTGCTGTATGCAATGCGCAAAGCAATGTGATACACTACAAGGGAACACCTACTGAATATTAGAAAGAGTTTCTGCCTTCATGGATGCACAGTCTACAAATGATCATTTGGACTTGAATGGAAAATCATGGTCTCCTTGATGATATAATTATGTGAAATTATACACAGTAATATTTTAAATGAATTAAATGTAAGTGGCTTACATAACACAATAATTTTCTCAGAAGAACCATTTAATGTAGAAAACAATTGACCACCTTTGGGTAAATACCCTTTTAGAGTGTTTTATTCCTGAATTCCATTTATTCTCTAGTATTTATTGAGCAATTACTATATGTCATGTTCTAAGTGCTGTGGATACAGCTATGAAGACAAGCAAGGTCCCATCTGCATGTAGCTTGAGTTTTACCGCATGGAATCAGGCAATAAACAAACAAATAATGTAATAGTTTTGAACACTGATAAGTGCTACGAAGAAAAGCAAACAGAGCGACAGGAGAGTGATGGAGATGGCAGATTACTCAGTGAGTCCCAGGTCTCTGGGGAAGTGACACTGAGTGAGATCTAAATGGTGATAAGGACCAGCTTAGGGTACTGTATGTGTCTCTCAGCCATAAAATCCCTTGCAGCCAAAACTTGGCCAAAGTTGATGTTTAATTCCTTGTTTTTTAAATGCTGATACTTCAAATCCATTTTTTTTTGCTAGTAGTAATTGTACACAGAAAAAAACATCTGAATGTAAAGCTTGTAGGCTGTTCATACTATTTTTTAAGAAGTCTGTTGTCCTTGCTGCATCTTAGATTGAACGTAATGTAACGAAACTAGGAGGAGGTTCAGTAAACACAAATTTCATTTTAACTCCTTTAGTACCCAATATCCTGCCCAGGAATGACTGAGACCAGTTCTGGAGTCTGAGACATGGGGAACTTTGTGTGAACATATGAAGCACAAATCCATCCTCATTTTTTTTTTAAATCGAAGTATAATTGACATATTATATTAGTTTCAGGTGTACAGCATAATGATTCTACATTTTTATACATTGTGAAATGATCACCACAATGTCTAGTTAATATCCATTGCCATACATAGTTTTGAATTTTTTTCTTATGATGAGAACTTTTAAAATCCACTTTCTTAGCAACTTTTAAATATACAATCTAGTATTATTAACTGTAGTCACCATGCTGTACCTTACAGCCTGATGGCTTATTTTATAACTGGAAGTTAGTACGTTAGACTTCCTTCGCCCATTTCACCCACCTTCACCCCCTCACCTCCGGCAACCCCTGGTCAGTATTCTGTATCTTCGTGCATGGGGCTTTTGTTTGCTTGTTTTTAAAATCCACATATGAGATGGTATAGTATTTGTCTTTCTCCATCTGATGTGTCTCACTTTGCATTATGCCCCCAAGGCCCATCCATGTTGTCCCAAGAGAGCATAATAAGCCGGCAGAGGGGCAGAGGGAGAGGGAGAAGCTGAGCAGGAAGCCCCATGTGAGACTCGATCCCAGGACCCTGAGATCATGATCCCAGCTAAAGGCAGACACTTAACCTACTGAGCCACCCAGGAGCCCCAAGTCTCCAGGTTTCTGAGGAAATAAAATCCTTACATGATAATGTGTATGTTTCACAATTGTTGCAGATTTTGAACAATTGATAATGCTAAATTAAGCTGTATTTATCAACTTATTTCCAATGAGTCTACTAAAAACTCTTAGCAAAATAAACAATTCTATGACTTATAAGAAACAGAAGTAATATAAAAAGACTAAACCGAAAAAGATACGAAGAAATATAAAATCAATGAGCACAGGAATTTTTTAGGCTAGGTATCTTTTGTATCCCACCCCATCTCATTCAACTTTAACCAATATCACCTCTGAGTCTTATCCTTTGGGCCTCCATTTAAATGTCACTTTGAGGTATTATCCTGATCACTCCCTCCAAAAAACATTGTCTACTCTATCCCCCTATTTTCAGCTGTCATTACGTCCCCTTTGTTTCTTCAAAACACTTTCCATAATTTGCAGTAATGTGCTTGCTGTCTGCTCCCTACACTAGACCGTGAGTTCCTAAGAGCAAGAAGATGTCATTCCATTATTTTCTGGGTTGTATATCAAGCACCATCAGAGCACCTGGTATGCAGCAGATACCCAACAAATATGGGTGGAATGAGTCAAGGAGTACCATCCTCTTGTACTCCGTTCCATCTCCAACAGACTCTCCGTTCCCATCAATTCGCCCTTGTCAATGTTCTCATTGCCCACGCCTCACCATCAGCATCTACTTCCAGGCTGTTAGTTCAGTCTCATCGTGCACTGCAGAAAGATGCTCTGCCAACGGAATAAGAGGAGCTGAAATCCAGCTCCTGGTCTGTCTCCAGCTGCGAGTTCTGGCTCGTACTGTGCCCACCCCAGAGGGAGGACCTTTCCCAATTCTCAGTCTCCATACAGGCTAATGAAGGCCCTTTCCTGACAAGTCTCACTTCTGGGCGCAAGCCCACTCTCTGCTTCATACTCTGTTATGGATTGGGTGGTGCACCCCTCCTCCTTCTGCCACAAAAAGGACATACTGAAGCCCTAACTGCCAGCACTTCAGAATGTGACCTTATTTTCAAATAGGGTCATTGCGGATGTAAATAGTTAAGAAGAGATCATATTAGAGCAGTGTGAGCTCCTAATCCGAAACGATGGTGTGTTTATAAGAAGGCAACCACATGAAGACAGGGACACACAGGGACAATGTCAGGTGATGATATAGGCCAAGATTGGAGTAATACAGCTGCAAGCAAGGGTCTCCAAAGATTGCCAGCAAGCCACCGGAAGCTAGAAGAGGCAAGGAAGAATCCTCCTACAGATTTCAGAAAGACCCTGCTTGATTTCTGGCTTCTGACTTCCAGGCCTATAAGATAATATCTTTACTTTGCTTTAAGCCAACCAGTTTGACACTTGCCTAATAGCTTCTTACTTTGTCAGGTGAGGCCGGTAAACAGAGACCAAAAAAAAACAAATGAACAACAGACGAAAACCCTGTCTACTGTCAACTTAGCAGATACCTTTTCCCCTGCTTCATCTTCTCCCCACCGCCCCCACCTCTGTGGGATAGAAGTCTGTTACTCCAAGGCAGAAGCTGTAATGAATTCAAGGACGTCCTCTTTATACAGCCAGTGATATAGCTGATTTGGCACCCGAGTTTGCACAAAAAGCTTATTGTGAAATCATTTCTTTATGCTTAGAAATTTGACTTTATGCAAAGTTTCCTTGCTGCCTCCTACATAGAACTACCTTTGCAAAATAAATACGGTGATTAGATACTAACGACTGTCACAAATGCATTTTGCCAGACAATGATTGGCAAGCTTGATCCTGCCATCTAAACTCTCAAGAGCAGACTTCCTTAACCTAAAACACTCCATGACAACAAAAATTGTCTTCACCCCCCCCTCAAAATTCTGAAAACTAAAAAATTAAAATTGTCTTTACCCAACTGTATGATCTTTCACATCTCTCTCTATCATAGGCATTCTGGGAGAAAAAAAATAACTGGTTGAAATATGAAGATGTTAATGGCCAAAGGGACAACGAGGTATATTCAGAACAAGATATGAATATAGAACTTACTGGTTCTTTAACAGTAGTCTCTATCTTCAAACAGAACAGAGTATTTAAGTAAAGTAAGCAAGATGGTAAACCCAAACTATACGTTTTAGAGTGGGTACTCTACCACTGCAGTATAAGCTTGCATTTCATTAACATTACAGATATTACTGAAATACCAATTTCATCATTTTACCATAAGAACACTTTCAGAAAGAAATCAAACCAAGGTTATTAAAGCAACCATTCAGCTGGCCTCATTACGTGAATGGAATCCATGGTGCTGGCCCAAATGACTTTTTTGTTTTTCATCTTTGCTAAAAGATTAATTAAGTTATTTTTAATAAAATTTACTAGTTATTGTTTTTGAACTTTTCAGAGAAGAAAATCATTATGCAAGTATGCTCTAATTCTAGAATGTTTGCAAATCCAGGCTTAAATTGAAGTTTGTAGATGTAGTCCTACAAAGATTAGGAGGGGAGCCTGGGTGGCTCATTTGGTTAAGTGTTCAACTCTTGGTTTCCGGCTCAGGTCATGATCTGAGGGTTGTGAGATGGAGTGGGGCTCCATGCTCAGCAGGGGGTCTACTAGAGATTCTCTCCCTCTGCTTAGGTGCACGGATGGTGTCTCTCCATCACTCTCTCTCTCAAATAAATAAATCTTTTTTAAAAAAAAAGATTAGGAAAAGTCACCTTTGTGACTGAGTTTTATTCATATATTTCAGGCTAGTCCTTTTTCTATTAAAATGAGATGGCTGATAAAAATTTATTTTTAGGGACTTTGACAATATGAAATATTTCCCATTTGAATTCGAATGCAGCTATGCCATAAAATCCTAAATTTTTCAAACAAATTATCCTGCATGGTAGTATTTTTTTTAGTAAAGCAAACAATTTTAAACTAGTCTTCCATGTATTTTAAAGATGAAAATGAGACATATTCACTGAACAGCTCCAGTTATTACAAGAGTGAATATATTTAAGGTACATTTTCATGGATGACTCTGAAACTGTCTCAATTATCTGGGAGAGAAAAAGATAAATATTTTTTTAACGTCCTTATATTTCCAAGTGCTCCTTTAAAAAAAAAAAAACTAGTTTCTTTTTATTCACCCATTCGTTGATTTACTCATTCAAATATTTACGGAGGGCTTGCTTTATGTAAGGCACTATCACATGCTATTGCTTTATAATTTACATATGTGAACTTTTTTTTAATGTATATGATCTTTAACAAAAGCAGGTATTTACCTGGAAAAACAAAAACAGTTGTGTTCCTCTCTAAAGGGATTAAGCAAATAAATCAGCGGATACTATGGCAGTTGAACACAGGCATATATGATGGCTCAAAATTCTTCCTTCCCTCCCACAATCTTGCCAAGGGTCATTGTGGGCAGAATATACATCCCATCCCATTGACTTTGGACTTGACTGCGTGACTTGATTTGACCAATGAAATGTTAGCCAATGTGATGTAAGGAGAGGATTTAAGTATTGTTTTCTTGCACTTCTGCCATCTTCATGATAAGACCCTCCCCAAAGCAGCCACAGATCCCAGAATGAGACATGCTGAGTGCACATGAACCTGGCCTGCAACTCTAGCCAAGCCCTACCTCATCTGAAAACCCATAGGCCTGTCAAGCTGAAAGAGACAGAGAGAGGGAAGCAGGGAGGGAGGGAGAGGAAGAGAGATGTAAACTTAGGAAAATAAAAAATAAACTTCTAGGCTAGTAAGTGAACATAGCCATAACATATAAGCAACTTTGATTATTGATTTTTAAGATCAACCTGTAAAGCACCAGAAGATTTTAATATGGTCACAACATGCATTGTAAATGTTATCAAACTTGATGTAAAAATACAGATGATGGAAAGTGGAAACTGAAAGGGACAGAAAGAGCAAACACAAAGGTAAGGCTGCTAAAAGCCTTCATCGTGAGAAATGGAGAATCCAACATACTGTCTGTAATGATGAAACAAGCAATAAAAGCATATTATATATTTTCAAGTTTAATCACTATGAATTTGCTAGGGCTACCATAGCAAAATACCACAGACTGAGTAGCTTAAACAACAGATACTGATTTTTCTCATAGCTCCAGAGCTGGAAGTCTGAGATCAAGAGGAGGGCAGAATTGATTTCGTTCTGAGTCATATCTCCTTGGTTTGCAGACAGCCACCTTCTCGCTGCATGCTCACGTGGTCTTTTCTCTTTGCACACATTGCCAGTGTCTCTTTGTATCCAAATCTGCTCTTCTTCCAAGCACACTAGGGCCTGTCATTTTGACTTAATCACCTCTCGAAGGACCCTGTCTCCAAATAGTCACGTTGCATACACGGGGGGTTAGGACTTCAATATAGGAGTTTTGGGAGAACACATTTCTACCCATAATAATCACAAATGTATTTAAAAACATGTATTAAAATAGTGATATAACTGTAATGAAAGGTAGGACGAGGGGGAAATGGGTAGTTTGATAGTATCTAAAATTGAAATCAAGAAATAGTGGCGGATACATAGTACTTAGCGATGCAGAGGTAATTGGGGGCTGCCATATAGAGTCTTACAAATTCTACACGGTACCACTGAATATTGGAGCCCTAACTGACCACAAGAATAAATCCTGATATTAACAGTTAAAAATTAAAAGTAGTTTGCTCTGGGGAACAGGACTGGGGTTGAGGAAGGGCAAGGGAGACTATTGTTCTTTTTTTTTTCTTTTTCATTAAAAAAATAACAGTACTAGTTTACCCTGAGATCATGTGTATATATTACTCGGAAAAAAAAATTAAACTCCAATTGAATAAAATAAATAAATAAATAAGAACTTAATTTCCTTTTTGCCTTCTCCCCAACGTTGTCTATTTCTAAACCTTATTAGCTCCTGAATAGATTGTGGTGAAGTCTTCTAAATGTTTTCCTTGCCTCTAGTACCCTCCAATACATCCAGCAATGCCGCTGGAGTGTTCTGTCTCAAATAAAAATATGACCGTGTCAATGATCCTTGCACCCCCTGTGCGATGTTCCTTAACATGGGAGCTAAGATGACTCTCTCCAGTGTCTTTTCTGATAACTTATTGTCACTTTATCGTTTCCTTCCCCCAGACTAATTGAGGTTTTTCCCATTCATCATGCTCTAGTCTTACATTATCTGGCTGAAATGCTGTTTCCTTTTCTAAATTCCAACATGCCTTCACCTCTCCCCAACTCACTGTCTCCACTTGGTTTACTCTCTTGTTCTTCTCCTATTGCCCCAGGTGATTGGCTTTAGACAGAGCTCATTACAGGACTTGGCTTCCCTCTCTCCTTTTGTGAGCTCTGTTCTTTGGTGTTGGCTTCACTCTTGAACCCAAAATAGTTCATTGCGAGGTGCTTGCAGCACATTTAGTGGGAAAGAGCAAGGGCCTTCCCAAACCTCACTGTGTCTCATTGGCCCTGGGCAGATAATGTGCCTATACTTGAGGCAATCATTATGCCAGGGGAACACCATGTTCTGATTGGCCAGTTCTGGGTCACCTGCTCCCAGGAGACGAAGTCAACACCATAGGAAGCAGATAAATTGAGAATTGGAGAGGGAATGCTCTTAAAGGGAAATCGAGATGTAACTTCTAAAAGGGAAGTGTGCAAATAGTGCACGCAAAAACTGTACATTTACGCCATAATCCCAAGAGCAGATTCTGTGACTTATCACTGAAGACCCAGCACATAGTGTAGTAGCACTGGACAAATGTTAGGTGCCCAAAATGTTTATGGAATTTTTATGTGTGGGGTATTGCTTTCTGACTACAAGATATATTTTACGATTATGTGTGTATCAAATACTGACTTTTTTTTTTTAAAGATTTTATTTACTTATTCGACAGAGAGAGAGACAGCCAGCGAGAGGGAACACAAGCAGGGGAGTGGGAGAGGAAGAAGCAGGCTCACAGCGGAAGAGCCTGATGTGGGGCTGGATCCCAGAACGCCGGGATCATGCCCTGAGCCGAAGGCAGACGCCCAACGGCTGTGCCACCCAGGCGCCCCAATACCGTCGTTTTAAAATCAAATCGCCCTGTTTATATAAATGCAACTTGTTTAAGATAGTTCTATAAAAAATGAACAGTATGTTTGTAGCTGTATATAAATTCCTATCACATGAAATAAGCAAAGTGGATTCTATCACTTTTTTTTGAGGGGAGGGCCAAGGGGAAGGGGCAGAGGGAGAGGGAGAGAGAGAATCCCAAGCAGTCTCCACTCCCAGCTCGGAGCCCAACACCAGGCGGATCCCATAACCCTGACACCATAACCTGAGCCAAAATCAAGAGTAGGATGCTTAACTAAGTGAGCCGCCCAGGTGCCCCTGTCACACTTTTGTATATACAGTTGAACCTTGAGCAACATGGGTCTGAACCGCATGGGTCTACTTAAACAGGGATTTTTAAAATAAATACAGTAGAGTACTATAGATACAGTTTCTCTTCCTTGTGGTTTTCTTAACATGTTCTTCAGCTTTCTTTATTGTAAAAATACAATATATGATACATATACAAAATACATGTTCATCAACTATTTATGTTATATGTAAAGCTTCCAGTCAATAGTAGGCTATTAGTTAAGTTTTGGGTAGCCAATTTTACACTTGGATTTTCAACTGTGCAGGGGGGTCGACACCCCTGACACCTGCATTGTTCAAGAGTCAACTGTATTGCAATTTTGTTTGAACTGAGAAAGTCATGAGAAATCCAGCCCAATGTAGTTGACATTTTGGAGGGCTTTTTATTTTATTTCATTTTTAAAATCTATCTTAACTTAGAGTACTTTACAACCAATGCTTTAAAAGAAAATGCTGCTTCAGCATTAAGTTTTACATAATCTTTAAAGTGCCAAAATAAACTCTCAGACAGATCAAGGGCTTCATAACAGAAAAAAAGAGTCTGGTTTTTTAAATGCACATCTGAAGTTTTATTCTCAAAAGTGAGTATGTGCAAACCAGACTCCTTTGAGGAATAGAGGTATGCTAACAGGCATTCTCTCTTAGCAATCGAACTCCCCCCAACAGCGTGATGGAACTGTTTCATTAGCAGCGTGTGGGCAACTTGATTCTTCTCTCTCCCTATTCCTTGTAGAACCTATCTGGGCAGCTATTTAATGCTACCAGGCCAAATTCTTTCTTCACTTCTTCCTGCCAAATAGAACCATAATTGTCATCAAGATGTGATCATCTGTTTCATATTGCTTTAACTCATGCTGAATGAAAGCACCAGTGTGATTTGCCA
Source organism: Ursus americanus (assembly GCF_024610735.1). Lineage (NCBI taxonomy): Eukaryota > Metazoa > Chordata > Mammalia > Carnivora > Ursidae > Ursus > Ursus americanus. The sequence goes on from NC_142134.1 coordinate 70,246,601, forward strand.
TGTCATTTCAGCTCTTATTCTTGAAAAGTAGAAAACATGTGAACACTTTTTTTATGCCCTTTTCCAAATCATAAGACTGTGAATAAATTAACGTTGTCCTATTTGAGGCATTGTACTATTTGATTAGAGAAAAAAAGATGGCTAGAATGGAAAGAGGAGGTTTTTAAGGGAGGAAATTTGCTGGGGGAAGGAGAGAATAAAGATTCTACTTAATAGAATATAAAAGCTTTTACAGACCAGAAATGTCCTGCCCAGTATCTTCTATCCACATGTAACTATGAAATGTGGCTAATCTGAATTGAAACATGCTGCAAGCATGAAATACATATAGAATTTCAAAAACTGAGGATGGAAAAAGAACATAAAATACCTCATTAATAACTTTCATGTTCATTATATGTTGAAACAATGAAGTTTTAGACTTATTGGACTAAATAAAATATACTCTTAAAATTAATTTCACTTTTACTTTTTAAATGTGGCTACTAGAAAAATTTAAAATTGTGTGTGTAGCTTGCATTGTGTCTCACATCAAATTTCTATTGAACCGAGCTGATCCACAATTTACATGCCAAGAAATGAGAATGGTCAGATGAGATACAAGGAAAAATAAAGTCACATTTAACAAGCATTCTCAAATGTTATTTCTGTTCCAAAAGGCATATTTGGAGGAATATTTGTCTCTCTTCTAAGAGGTCAGAGTAAAGCAGGTAAATTTTTTTCAAGAAAGGAGCTATTTGTTTTTGCCTGTCTGGATATCTATATTCCCTTCTTCTGGTAATAGTGCCCTGGTATTCCCTTGAGGAACGATCTCTCCCTCATTTTGAGTCCTTGTGGTTTGGATGAAGTTGATTCATGATGCTAGAATTCATCATTTAACCCAGTCCTAACCAATCAGAATATTTCATTACCTTGGTCGTAATAGTTGGCTCAGGAAACCGATAAAAGTTGGTCAACTGTGAATCAACTCTAGATTTCAGGGTGACTACTAAAAAAGAGGTGTCTGGTAATCTGGAGGATTAAGTCTATAACTACTCATAGTCAGGGGAGAGCTGATCTAAAAATGAAAACAACCAAGAGGAAAGCAGTGATAAGAGACAGCAGCAGATTATTTTTGAGTACCTGGATCCATTCTATGACTAAAGCTACCATCAGGAATTTTTCAGAATTTTCATGAATTCCCTTCCTTGATCAAACAAATTTAAATTTGATTTCTGGGGCGCCGGGTGGCTCAGTCGTTAAGCATCTCCCTTGGGCTCAGGGCATGATCCCAGAGTCCTGGGATCAAGCCCCGCATCGGGCTCCCTGCTCCGCTGGGAAGCCTGCTTCTTCCTCTCCCACTCCCCCTGCTTGTGCTCCTTCTCTCACTAGCTGTCTCCCTCTCTCTGTCAAATAAATAAATAAAATCTTTGAATAAATAAATAAATTTAATTTCTGTTCTTCAAAACAAAGAAATCTGACTAACGTAAAGGGATTATGGAATAAGTAAACAATCTGCATTCATACAATTCAATGAACACTCATAGAGGTTTGTCTATGTTCAAGCAACTGTGTTGAGTGCTGATGGAGGAAGGCACAGAGTTGTTTATTATTAGCACCCATTCATCCATCCATCTGTCCGTCCATCTACCAAGTAAGCACTCATTGAGATCCTCTTCCATGCCAAGCACTGTTTTAGACAGTGGAGAAACAGAAATAAAAATACGAAGTGACAGACATTATGTATCTTTCTATTTTGTAAGTTATCTATGGGCCTATTACCAGTTCTTTTTGCTCTCTCCAATAGCACTCCAATTTCCAATTTTTCATAAATCAAACCTGTTATATAATTTCTGTTCCATTTTGTCCCAGAAAATTCTTCCTTGGATCCTTCCATCATCCTATTCACCTTTGGACTTGCTTGCAGCAAGTCTGCTGTCAGCTGCCCTTCCTGTAACTGCCCTTCCTCATCTTAGGAATTCCTTTGACTCCTCTCTTATGTTGGATTCCCTGTTTCTTTATTATGAAGAAGCATACCCCAGTAGCATCCTGAAAAGGAGTATATGGGAGGTAAATGTTTTGAGACTTTGCAAGCCTAAAAAATATCTAATTTATTCCTATAATTGACTGATAGGTTTGATGACTTTAGAATTCCAAGTTGGAGGTCATTTTTAATTTTAATTTTGAAGATACTGCTCCATTGTCACCTATTGAGAAGTCCAATAGTACTCTGTTCTTTTTTTTTTTTTTTTAGTACTCTGTTCTTTATCCATTGTACATGGTCTACTTTTACCCTCTAGAAGTTTTTAAAATTTTCTCATTATTCCTGGGATCCTAAAATTTCATGATTATGTGTCTTGGAGTGACACCTCTTAATCTAGAGGCTCAACTTTTATTATTTCTTTGATAATACCCATCCCTCGGTTTGTGCTATTCTCTCTTCCTGGAACTCAGGTTGGTCAAATATTGGACTTCCTGGACTGATCTTGAAATTTTCTTATCTCCTATTGTCCATCTCCATATCTTTTTAAAATGCTGTTTTGAAGAAATATTCTATCTCAACACTTCCATTGAATTTTGTCTAGTTTCCTCTGACATATTTTTAATTTCCAAGAGCTCTTTCTTGATTTCTCATTGTGCTTGGTTTCCATGGCATCTTATTTCAAAGTAATTCTTGTTTTAATGATGCAATATCTTATCTCTGTGAGGATGTTAATTATAATTAATTAGAAGTTTTCTTCTACCCTCTGAATTTTCTGTTTTTCTCTGTATTGCTTTTATCTGCTTGTTTTGGTCTGTTTCAAGCTGGATATTTTCCTCAAACATCTAAGGGCTCTTAGCAGCCAAATTATTGGAGGCTCTATGTGTACGGGTGGGCCGTATGCCTGGTGGATTTTACTCTGAGTAAAACGTGGTCAGGCAGAAGGCCGATTTTTCATTGGGGAGATTTTCAAATGTCAGCATCTATAAGACTTTTCTGTGATACTTTTGAATTTCTCTTGAGTAGGATCTCCAGTGTCTCACTAAAAAGTACAAATCTGGTTATGGGTATTGTAGGAGCAAGCTGGGGGGAATTGAGCAAATTTTTACTTAATAATCTGTTCAGTTTGTAACTTTAGCCCCACTTGGTGTCCTCAAATCCATAATCTCTCCAGTCCAATTTCTACACAGAACAAATTGCCTATCTCTTACGGGAGTTGGGATAAGGTTAGCTGTACCTGGTGGGGAGGGGGTCTAGAGGAGGAGGTAGTTCTCACAGGTCTTTACACTATCTTTCAACGAATCCCAGGCTTTTAGCCCTATTTCCCATCTCAAACTTCTGCCTTGTTAGTCTGTATTTCCTGGAAACAATGGAGAAGGAACTCACAGAGACCAATGATATTCAAAATAGTTGCTGAGTCTTATATTTAGATTTCTTTTCCTTTCAAGTTTCTGATTTAGAGCTTAATGACTTTAGTGCATAAGAATAAGATCAGGCGATTTTACCTATTAAATTCGAAAGCCTATAACAGGATAATATTAGACCGTTCTTTACCTTCAATAGTTGCATAAGTAATTATTAATTACAATTTGAATCTTATATTATAATTTAAATCTTCAAATATGATATGATTGTGACATACTTACTACTAAGTTAAAAGGTGCTAAAGCTATACCAACGTCACATTTTTATTCCTATCTCTTCTTTATGAAGGTAAATCATAGTATAATTTAACTGCTTCTTTCTTTTCTACTCTTATTTCATCTCTTTTCTCTAGGTGGATATTAATATGGGCCACTATCATATTCACTGTTTAAATAAACTTTTGTGATAAGCTTCTTATAATCCACTGGATTTCACTTTGGAGTTTTACTGCTGGGCTTCTTCATGAAATATTGGTATTTTGTACTCTTTTCTTATCTAAATATATTCTATATGTTGAAACTGAGAATCAAATCTTAGCTATTCTCGACAGCATGGAAAAACAATTCCAAATTCGCAAATTGTTCATATCTCTGTTCGTTATGCCATTTTAGTAAGTAAAGTAATGAGATTTATTCATATAAGACATTATGGTTTATTCTGTACCAGGACTTTCAACAGGCAGAAATGTCAAATGATGTTAATTTCTTGGTTTCAAATATAACCCCTGTAAAATGCAACCATGCCATCTCCTTTTGTTACTGTCTTGACATTAAGGATGAAAAATAAATTTGGATTTACAAATAGGGCTTGAGAATGGTGGTGAGGTGAGGGTGAAAGAAGTCTTATATCTTTCATATTTTCTTCTAAAAATCCCAATTTGTTACCATTTCATTTCAATTCAACAAAAGTTTCTTTGGTACCAACTCCGTGTAGACTGCAGGAATACAGAAATGATGAAAACCCTTGACTTCACAATCTGCAAGGTTTGGAGTGGAACAATAGGATACATCCACAAATAATTATAATACATGGAAGAATGTGATAACACCCATGGCAAAAATGTATAAATGAAATATTTCAAGAACATAGAAAGGAGTTATTATGATTTTGTTTGGAGGTATTGAACAAGCTCCATGAGAGTAGAACAGCATGGAGGTGTCAGATGGGGGGCAGCAGAAAGCCTAGTTCGGCTGAATGATATTTTAAATACTGAGGGACCATACTTCTGTGTTTTTGTTACTATCTTCCTCCAAATCAACATAGTCCCTCATGAAAATCTGATAAAGTCCATGTTTCTCAATTTCTGATTCCTTACAAGGCAGATTTATCACCTTTTCTGCTTTGCCAATGTAAAGCAGTGGTTCAATTTGGAAAGACAGAGATAGTAATTCCAGTTACACCACTACCTAGCTCAGTGACTTTGGACAGTTAACTTCACTGAGCCAATTTATAATTCCTTCTCTGAGATCTGGGAAAATAATAACAGTACTTATTGCATAGGGTTATGGTAAAGGTTAAATGAATTAATAATGCAAATCGTGCTCAAAAAATGATGGGTATCATTATAGTAAAAAGAGTCAAGATTAGGAAGTAGGAAATCTGATCTCCAGTTTGATATTGCTACTTCAAAACTGTGTGACCTACACAAATTGCTTTGTATATCCTCTCCGAGCCTCAATTTCCCTAACTGCAAAAATAGGGAATTGACCTATAAGATCTGTACTCTCTCTAAACTATAATAGTCTAGGTGATATGGATGACATTTTAATTTTATTTTGATACTCAACTATGCAATTGGATTAAATTGGATCAAATTGCCATCATTAAGCATATAATACATTGAAATTATTAAAAGGCTGAAAATGAAAGTGATAATAATGAGTTAGGCTGGGGGAGTGGTTTCAAGTGGACACAAAAAGAGTAGTGATAGATCAGCTCCTATTACCATCTGCTTGAATACAAGAGAAAATAGATGATAAATGTATTAAATTCAGATGCCAAGCTCAAAGGTGCATGATTTTGTTAAAAAAATTAGAAAACATGCTTACTGTAATTTCATATTGGTTATCCAGACAGTTTAGGTCCTAAATCTTCTTAATACAGTGAAAATTCTGTCCAACAAAAAGATAATTAATATGAAGATGGTAACAGGGTAAAATAGTAATGCTTAAAAAATACCTAATGGCATAACTAAACAAAGAACGCCAAGAAAAAAATCTGAGATACCACCCTGAGATATCTGACAATATTGGATCAACTATCATGTCCATTTTTATGTACACTAAGAATAGTCGTGGAATAGAAAATAGGTAGACATTGTAACATAAAAAATGAGGTGCATCACTATTTCTGCTTTCTTAATTTTTATTCCCTGCTGTGAAATTTTATCTTTGTTCCCTATAAAATGTGCAAAAGAGATGTTGATGATATCTGGAAATGCATCAAGAAGACAAAATCATTCATCTATTTTAGATATCTCTAATTATTTAACTGAAGTATTGAAATTAAATGCACAGCATGTATATCTGAGATGATGATGTCCTTGGAGTCCATTCTCTCAAAAGAAAAAGAATGCTGAGAAATCTTTGGCTCATAAACCCAGATGAATCTAAGAAGTTTGCATAAAATTTAGCATAATATGATTATGTGGCTGATTAGAAATTTTCTGGAAGGGGGCTATGTTCCATGCCTTAAATAATTGGTTGATCAAATTTGTCTTTGATTTTTAGATCTCTGATCGGTGCAGTGCATTAGAGTTCAGAACTAAAGGAAATACAGTAAATTGTGATATTTTTTAAAGCAGCTAATAAAACATACTGAAAAAATGACTTCTCAGAATTATGAATCATTTTATAGTTAATCAAGGCATTGAATAGTTATGCCCTATAATTACAAATATCAAATTCATACAAAAGTGTTTAGATTTTATTAAATTAGAAATGTATATTATGTTTGTATGTTACATGTTGATAATTCATAGTTGAATAGGTATTTTACAATCCTACTAGTATATTGGGTTTTTTTTTTCCTGAGTAAAAGAATAGCTTTCATTTTTGGTTAGTATCTAAAAAAACATGATTCTAGTCATACCCCTCTGTAAATTTTATATTTCTCTACTATGCAAACATGAATATTTCAAATTACTCCAATTTATTTGTATGTTTACATCATATTCTATGAAAATGTACCCCAGATTAAGAATTAACTGCCCAGTGGGGGCGCCTGGGTGGCACAGTGGTTAAGCGCCTGCCTTTGGCTCAGGGCGTGATCCCGGCGTTATGGGATCGAGCCCCACATCAGGCTCCTCCGCTATGAGCCTGCTTTTTCCTCTCCCACTCCCCCTGCTTGTGTTCCCTCTCTCGCTGGCTGTCTCTATCTCTGTCAAATAAATTAAAAAAAAAAAAAAGAATTAACTGCCCAATTATCACATAAATCAAGAAACTATTAATTTTGCCTGCAGTTTATATCTATACTTGGTACTATTTAAAAACTATTATTGATGTGCTGGGATGCCTGGGTGGCTCAGTTAGTTAAGCGCCCAACTCTTGATTTTGGTTCAGGTCACAATCTTGGAGTTGTGAGATTGAGCCCTATGTCTGGCTCAGCACTGCTGAGTGTGGACACTGTTTAAGATTCTCTCTCTTTCTCTCCCTCTGCCCCTTCCCTACATGCACCTCTCTATCTAAAAACAACAACAACAAACAAATAACAAACTATATCAGTTTTAGGTAGATAATAGTGAACTTGGATGGATATTCATGGTGGTTTGATTACTAATAGTAATGATCCCAATTTCTTCACACCTTTCTTTTTCTTTTTTTTTTAAAGATTTTATTTATTTATTGGACAGAGGTAGAGACAGCCAGCGAGAGAGGGAACACAAGCAGGGGGAGTGGGAGAGAAAGAAGCAGGCTCATAGCAGAGGAGCCTGATGTGGGGCTCGATCCCATAACACCAGGATCACACCCTGAGCCAAAGGCAGACGCTTAACCGCTGTGCCACCCAGGCGCCCCTCCTCACACCTTTCTATATCCATGCCATTTGTTTGTGTCCTCTTATTCAGATTTGGGATTTGGGCATGTGATTTGCCTTTGCCAATGGAACAATGGCAAGCAAACAATGCAAGCAAAGTCTTTGAAAAGCACTCGTATATTACTCTCTTGTTGTGCTTCACATGCTGCCACTATGTGAATAAGCCGTAGCCAGCCTCTGGATGATCGGACACATGGCTCAGTCATTCCCATTACCCCAGCAAACAGGGAGCCAAATTTCAGACTAGAGTGAGGCCATCTTGGATCATGCAGCTTCCGGGATTAGCAATCCCAGCCAAGAGCAGCAGAGCCTCTCCAGATCAGCAGAACTGGCAATCGGACTTGTAGACTTTTGAACAATAACACGCAGTTGCTCTTTTACACCACTAAGTTATGGATTGGTTTCTACACAGCAATAAATAGTTGATATAATAAATGTAGGAAATAGCAGAACAAAATCATCTTTCTAAACAACATTAACATTTTCATATCATATATCTGTTGTTACAGGGAAATTCCTTTGTGAGTAACTGGATTTTCAGTGTAGGGATCATCTTGGTTATGACCCTTTTTCTATCCTTGGCTTTATAGATATGTTAAACATTTGTCAAATCAATAAAAAAAAATAATAGGCACCAATTAAATGCCTGAAACAGCACCAGATGCTGAGACTACAAGAGTGAATCAGCCGGACTCCCATCTCTACATTTATTGAGCTTGCACTAAAGTCAAGTTATTGGATTATTATATTATACTTTGTGCTACTTGCTATGGAAAATTCTTCGCTCTTCTAAGTCAAGCTGAGTTCCAAAGTTGGCTCCATTTATGTATTTCATCATGTATGGCCATGATCTTTCCCTTCTCCCAGAAATTCTTCAGCAATGATATTCATTAGCTCTGTTCATTGATATTTCTATTTCTCATTCTTCAGGAGAGCATGGTAGCATTGCACTTTCCCATATGCAGTAGACTGCAAAAATGGCCACAAATTATTTCTCTTCCCCTATCTGTATCCATTTGCAATTTGCCTTCCAGCTCTTTTTGTTAAGAGGTAGAATCTATTTTACCACCCTGATGTTGGGCTTGGCTGTTTGGTTTGCTTTAGCCATTGGAACTGTAGCAAGTGTGACTTAAGCTGAAACTTATAAAGTGCTTGTGTACTGGGACTTGCTCTCTTGCTGCTCTTAGAACACTATGAATGCAACCCTGTGAACAAGCCAGGGCTAGCCTCTTGATGATGAGGGACACCTGGCCTGATTGCTCTGTTGTCCCAGCTGATAGTCAGCTCACTCTCAGAAACAGAGCTGCCTTGCTGACAGGCAGCTAATCACAGATACCTAAGTAAGCACAGCCCAGGCCAGCAGAAGTGTCTGGCTGAGCCTAATACAAATTGCCATTCCATAGAATCATGAGCTAAATGAATAGTTGATGTTTTAAGCTATTAAGTTTTGGAGTGGTTTGTTATGCCCTTAAAGCTATCTGATATATCACTCCTTTGAAGTTAGGCATGGCCACATGATTTGCTTCACCCCCTGAACTATGTCACTTCTGGCAGAAGCCTTTAAGAGCTGACTGTGATTCAGCATCTTATTTTTCTTGTCATGGTGACTAGGGTGCTTTCAGATGGTGGGTCTTCATAAACCTGGGTCCCTCAATAGACATGGGGCAGTCCTCCCCATCCTCCCTGATACTGACTTTTGGAGAACATACAGTTTAAGTAAGAAATAAATCTTTGTTATGAGGAGCACTGGGTGTTATATGTATGTGATGAATCACTAAATTCTACACTTGAAACCAATTTTACCATTTATGTTCACTAACTAGAATTTAAATAAAAACTTGAAATAAAAAAAATCTTTGTATTAAATCTTTGAGATTTGGGGTTACTGTTACTAAAGCCTAACTTAGTCCATTCTGACTAATGCAGAAATTGATACCCAGGAGGTATAGTTATGACAGAAAACCTAAAATATGTAGCTGTGACTTAGGAACTCAGTAGGTGGTAGCAAGGAAACTATTGTTAGAGTCTGGAAAGTTGGCAATCCATGCTAGCTGTGGTAAAATATTTGCTAACACTATTCATGTGTGTCTCCCATTCTTCCCCTTTCTAAATAGGAATGTTTACCATCGTTGTTCTGTCCCTATTGCAGCACTATACGTTGAGTGTGTATAAACAGGGAGGATACACTATATGTACGTGTGTATAAACAGGGGAGGACAGATACTTTCTCTTTAACAAGAGAAGCTTTATCCTGTTCTAATATAGGGACTACAAAATATCACCCAGAGACGCTGAACTTTGAAATTAATGCCATTACTGAATCAAATTTTTAGATTGTCTCATTTGTGAAAGGAGTGAAAGTATTTTGTAGTGTAAGCTGAATGAACTGTAAATTGATGACCAGAAGAATGAATTGCAGTAAGCATTGGTGCAGTTCACCAGTAAATTTGGATTTTCTTCCTTCTGGGCAAATAGAATTATACTTCCCTGACCCTTTGAAGTTAGCATGTCCATATGATTTGCTTTTGTCAAGGAAATGTGAGTGGAATTGACTTGTATAACTTTCAGGAAGAACCAGTTTGCTATTTATGTTCCTTTTGCATATCATGCAAGTGGGGAAGTTCTAGAGATTGGAACCTTCTCAAGCCTCTGGTTATTTGGTGAGAATCATCTGTCCTGAAACTAACTCCTCTGCCTCCCCCTGCCAACACACACACCCCCTGCAGCTCCCCATGAACAGGCAGATAAGCAGGAAATACCATTTTGTTGTTGTTTAAAGCCCCTACAATTTTTAAATTTTTTGTTACTGCACTATAACCTAACCCATCCTAACTAATATAGATCACTATAAAAGTGATCATGAAAATTACAAAGGCTGGTCATCTTGGCAATTGAGTGGAATCTGTAACTGAAATCATCCACTGATAATTCCAAAAGCACTTTCACTAGTGATTTCACTTGCTCCTACAATTGTGACCATTCTGGAAAAGGTGACTGTGAAATTCAAATTTCATTCTTTTTTCTTTGGGAAAATGTCAAACTACATCTTCACTATTGAGAGGTAATAATGAACAATGTAATACTTTCTCATAGAAAAAAGTAAGCAAGCAAGCAAGCAGGCCAGTAAGGATAAGCCACAAAACAGGGAGGGTGGAACTGAATGCATAGGAGTTTCCAAGAAAAGTAAAGCATATTTCCCAAAGACTTGTGCATAATTTCCCAGTAATACACAGTACTTCTCAGCAAACTTTGGGTGTCTTAGCTTTGGTTCCACCCCTGCACATATACAGAAACCCATGCACTCTGGTGCGAAAGTAAAAAATGTCATTGGCGTTTATATCCAATCAAAAGTTTTCAAAAAAAAAAAAAAAAGAAAAAAGAAAAAAAGAAAAAAGAGAAAAGAGAAAGAGAAAAGAAAGAAAGGGTAAAAAAGTTTTTCCTCTCTCTGAAGAAGAAATATTTTCTCTAGCACAGCGTAGAATTTATTCCATAACATTTGTAAAGTGCTAAATGCCGTGCCACCCACTGTACGAAGGTCATGAAAGTGAGAGATGCCAAGGTACAAACGTCTTAATGGGTCGCTGTCCTACAGGAGTTTACATTTTGCGGAGCATAACAGTTTCTCTTTTTGGCCTTTTCACCCAGCCACACCCAATCCTCCCGTAAACAATTTTCAATGAAAAGTCCCTCATCATTCCCTTAATTTTTACAAATATTCTCGCTTTCCGAGATCTCTTCGACCAGGAAACTGAAGTCACTGTGGGATCTCTCTCTAGATATATGGCAGTTATTTCTGATGCATCCGAATGGCCGGCTTGGTCTTCCCTGCGGTGGCGGGATGACAGTGACCCCCCAAAGTTTCCAGCCCTTAAAGCATAAAGCGCAGCTTGAACCCTAAAGGGGAAAATAACACTGGCTGTTTCCACCGCTCTTCTATCGAGGAGCCCAGGGAAGCTAAGGCGACTGGGTCAAATTCGGCGACGCGGGCAGTACGGTACTGTGCTCAGGGAGGTGGAAGCCAAACCCACAAGCTGCACCCCGCAGAGAAGTCAAGGCCAGTCTGCGACCCCACTGTGAGAGAACTGGTGAGTGCTCATCCCTGCTGGACTACAAGGACCGGCATGCATCGCGTAGCGGCGGCAAGCTCCGCTCCGGGACCCCGGCGCAACGGAGCCTGGGAAGTGAAGTCTCCGGGCGGCCCGAGTCGCGTCGCGAAGTCAGAAGGGAGGCGTTGCTAGTCTGCTCCATTAGCACGCTGGTTTCTGGCCGGGCTCCGAGCCTCTCGCTCCCGCTCAGGATTTTCGCGGGCGGCGGCGGGAGCAGTATGGCTTGCTTGAGTAAACTCCGGGGGGAGGAGGGAGATGGGAGTGGATGGGGAGGCGGGGTCAGCGGAAGCGGCAGGTTGCTTCCTTCTCCTCACGCTCCCTCCCCGCCTCTCCTGGAGGGAGCGGTGGGAGGGGGAGGGAAGGGCAGAGGGAAGGTAGTGACACGTGTCAATCAACCCCCCCTCCGGGGGGCGCGCGCTCCGGGGCTCGCGCCGAGGGCTCGCGCCCCTGCCTCGTGCCTGCGCCGCTCGTATGTAAATGAGGGCGCGTGACGCGGGACGCAGATGGACAAGGGAAGAGAGAGAATGGCCGCTGCCGCCGCCGCTGCTGCCGCCGCCGCCGCCGCTCAGTGCCGGAGCCCTCGGTGCGCGGCGGAGAGGAGAGGATTCCGGCGGGAACTCGACTCTTGGCGCCACCGCCTCATGCACTGTGTAGGTAAGAGAGACACGGGCCGGGGCCCCGGCTCCGCGCGGCGACGGCTGCCGCAGCCCGAGGAGTTTGTGGCTGAGGGGGTTAGTTGAATCTCCCGTTCGGGTCAGTTCAATGGGGGAGCGCGATGGGAGCGGCGGCGGCGCGGCGGCTCCGGCGCTCGCCTTTTGTCTGGGGGCTTCTCGCCCGGCGCGGTTCGCGCTCCTTCCCTTCTCAGCTCTTGGGCTCCTCAGGAACTGTTAGTTCGGACCCGCTCGTCGAGCCCCCTAGGAAACCGCTCGCTCGCGCTCTCCCCGAAACTCCGCGGCGCCCCTCGCAGCCCGCCGTCCACCCTGTCGGGGGGCAAGCAGCGGCCCGGTGGGTCGGCCTCCGGGTGGAGGGGAGCCGGCGGGCAGGGCCGGCGGGAGGAAGGCGGGCTGGTCCGCGCCCCCGCCGGGCGTACACACACCCCCTTCTCGCAGCCGGGGGCCGGGCCGGCCAACGCGGCCGAGTTCCTGGGGACTGGGACCGGGGCGACCCCCGGGCGCTCGCGGGGCGGGGGTCGCGGGTGAGCCGGCTGGGGGCGAGGGGCGGCGGGGGCGTCGCCCGAGGGGCGGGGGCACCCAACTCTGCCCTCTCGCGCTCGGCGGCGGCGGCGCTGTGTGTACCCCTTTAAGAAGGAGCTGCTCGAGCGCTGACGGTTGGGATTTGAAGTTCTTCCTCCCTCTTTGGAAGTCTGGACGGATGGGGGGTGTTGCCATGGCGACGGCACCCTTCTCCGCCCCCCCCACCTTACCCCCTCCTTTTCCCCTCGCGGACGCCCGGACGACTCTGGTCCTCTTGTACTGTCATGTGATGGACCCTTCCCTGCACACACACGCACATCATCCTTCCCACCTACCATCCCCGTTCTCTTGCAATTCCGTCTTCCTTTTGGTGGGGTCGGAATCGTTTTGCTACAAACTTCTGGCTTGGGGCTGTCATTCTGCGGGTTGCTCGGGGTGGCACATTGTGGGAACTACCCACTGTGCCGCGGTCGCTTTTTTGTCTGAGTGAGACGTGTGCGAGGAGCTGTTACCCAGCAGGTTGGTTTAGTGGGCACAGAAGGGACTACGAGGGTTATGGGATGGGGTGTGTTGTCCTTGTTTGTTTTGGGGGTTGTGGGTTGGAGAGCAGGGGAAGAGGTAGAAAGGAAGGTTGCATTGTCTTAAGGAGTGGATGGGTAGCGGTAGCAGCTTGCTCGCTGGCGATTAAATCTTGGCATTTGGAGTTGAGGAGTAACCTGAGTGCCTTAAGAAAACAACTCTTTTACCTTGTTTCCATCTGTTCTTGCGCCACCTCGCGCCCCTTTTCCCCCACCCCCTCAGATTTGTTTGGTTAGCGCCTGAAGATCCTTCTTGTTTTTCCCTAGTGAAAAGGAGACCGCGGTGGAATAAACTAGTACAGCTTCAGCTTAGAAATGTGCATTGCAGAGTACGGTGGATATAGGAAAATGTACAAGAAGGAAGCTTGCTCCGACTAGGAGCATTTAAGTTCACTTTAAGCAATAAACTGTTTTACCCTTATAAAATATATTTTGGTCTTATTTAAGGAAACATTCTGGGAAATAGCTTTAGTCAAGTATTTATAAGTGATTTTAGTTCTTAGAAAAAGTAAAAAAAAAACCCTCACGGTATTCTTTTACAAAAATGTTAAGCCAAGTGTTGCTAGTGCTTCCTGAATACAAAATGGACCCATCTTTTTTTTTAAGCTTTTATTTATTTATTTGACAGAGAGATAGGGAGCACAAGTAGTGAGAGCCGCAGGCAGAGGGAGTGGGAGAAGCCGGCTGTCCGCGGAGAAGGGAGCCCGACCCAGGGCTCGATCCCAAAACCCTGGGATCCTGACCTGTGCTGAACGCAGCTGCTTAACCGACTGAGCCATCCAGGCGCCCCAAAATGGACCCATTTTTATAATTGCTTATGTAAGGATCTCTTCCACTGACAACCTGTTTAGAAATTGTTGAGTTGGTTCACAGGATGATAGCATTCAAACACTGGCTCACGATGTAATTGTGTTAAGTTTTATCAAGGCACGCAGTGATTTGTAGATGTCTTCGGTCAGTTTTTATGTTTTGGAATACTTTGAGGAAGGGAAAAATTTCTTCTTGTTTAGATACATTAAGTATGGCTCTGTAACACAAAAATATGTGTAGTTTTGAAAAACAGTCAAATTTTAAATGACTTTGGATTTGATGGAAAAACTGATTTAGAATATCTTTCTGCCTTACCTGCTCAGACACGCAAGTATGATTAGAAGACATTGAAAATTGAGTTGATGTGGTATGTCTAACATGCAATCTCTATATTTTTAATGTAATGTATAACTGTACTGTATTTGAAAGGAAATTTTTTCCTGGACTCTAACTGTATTTCAGAATTGTTTCCCATAGTCCCAGTCGGGAGACATAGTAAAACCCATCTCATACTTTTGTTTTAGTCATTGTTATTTTTACATAATAAAACTCTTTTAAACAGATTTACACTTGTTGATTTGGTTTTTTCAGTATCATATATGTGAAGCACTTATTTATTCATAGTGTGAATTAGGATTAAGTGTAGTTTGTGTGATTATTTTAAATTACCTTTTGCTATTAACGTGCTTATATTCAATACTTAACTTTGTAAACATATTTGCAAAAAAAGCCCAATTCTTTTTCGTTTTGCATGTGTGTGAATATTTTTATGTATATATATTTTTGTATTGAATATATTCAGTGCTCTTATTGCTTGAAATCCTTTTCATAAATTATACTTTCTATAATTTGGAAAAGAAAATGATCCAAAAGTCTTATTTTTATATGAGACAGAAATTGTAAGCAGTGCCCTAGGGTTATTCAGCAAATTAGTATTGAGCCAGTAGTGAAGTTTTAAATCTCAATTCTTAGCCTAAGTTTTTAAAGTAATCTGGTTTTTTTAATAACTCAGATAATATTCTAATTTCATAAGGGAAAAAGTTCATTTTAGTTGTCATGACTGCTGGTAGTTAGTTGTGATGTTTGCTTTTCTCTATTTGTGGAACTCATGTCTTTAGGTTAGATTTGTGACTACTTTGTGATTTATTCCTCGTTTTTCTTTTTTACAATTTAATTGAAAAGTTGTTCTACAAACTTTATGTCCTGATTAATAGCCCTATTTAATGTGGTGCTTTTTATAATTTGATTATTTTTCTGTAATCATCCTATACAATGCTATAATTTTCAGTATGCTCAGCTAACAAATGTTTGAGTGCTTATTGAATATAGTTAATAGTATCCTAGTACTCAGTATGACATTGAGTGATAACAGATAGTCGTGGGTCTTATGGAATATATAATACAATTAGTATCTGATAAGTCATTAAATTTAAAACAAAGTAAAGTCAAGCATAAAAGAAATGCATTAGCATATTTTTAAATATTACCAGGTCTTGTATAGTCTATTAGGATATTCAGTCTGGGAGATAGGCCGAGTTTTTTGTTTTTCTACTTTTTGCTAACTTTTAATTTTGATAAAATTTCGAATTTACAAGAAAAGTTGGAAGAATAGTACGAGGAACTCCTAGGTACTCTTACCCACATTCACCAATTGTATTACGTTATGCTGCATTTATCATTCTTGCCTTATATCTATTTTTTTTCTGAACCATTTGAGGATAATTTAGTGACATCATACCTCTCGACCCTTAAAATTCTTCAGTGTATATTTCCTAAAACCAAGGACATTATCTTACCCAACCACAGTGTAAATTATTAAAACCAGGGGATTTAAAAATGACATAATACTATTACCTATTTCATAATCCATGCTCAATTTTTATCTTTTTTATCTATAAGCTCCCCCCTACCTCGCAGTCCTGGATCATGTATTGCATTTGGTAGTACTACCTCTTTAGTCTCTCTTAATCTGGAACATTTCCTCAGCCTTTCTTGTATGCTTGACCTTGACATTTTTTAAAAGTACAGGATGGTTATTTTGTAGAATGTCCCTAATTTGAATTTGTCTGTTGTTTTCTCATGACTACACTGCTTATACATATTTGGTAGGAATACCTCTAAAGAGATGTTCTCTTTTTATCAGTACATCATATCTTGAGGTTCATGATGTTGGTTTGTCCCAATGTTGGTGATGTTAGCTTTGAAAATTTGGTTAAGGTGGTATTCTCCATTATTTCTCCCTGAAAGTTATTTTCATCCTTTTGTAATTAAGAATGTAATTTGTGGGAAAATATTTTGAGGAACAGAATATTAACATAGTCTCACCAATATTTCACCCACAAGTTTTAACATCCATTCATGATTTTCTAACTTCATCATTCCTCCTATAATTAGTACTTGGTATTCTGTCATAAAGCAATCTTTCTTATCTCCTCCATTATTTATTTATTTATTCAGTTATTTTTATCAGCATGAACTTATGGATTCTTTATTTAATGGTTAAATCCATTGCTGTCATTACTTTGATTCCCAGATTGTCTCAGGTTTTGTCTTTGGGAGCCTCATCAGTTTTTGACAAGTCACACCTCTCCACAACCCCTCACCCTCATCTCTCAAATGACAGCACTTCCTTCCTGCCAAAACAAGATATTCCAGGTTCATCATCCAGCCCCAACGTAAGCCATTTCTCCAAATAACCCTGCATTCTTTTTAGTGGAGAATAGATTTAGATACCAAAATCTGAACACTAGGTTTCAGGACTGTTTTTAAACCCTATTTTTTTCTGACACAGAAGCTAATACTCAGTGTAACTGATTTGCCTAAGGTGGCAACAACAAAACAAAATGCAAAGATTTGATTAGAATCATTCTGTAAACTCCAGTTTCTTTTCTACATACCAGTGTTGTCCAGTAGAAATATAGTGGGATCCAAATATTTAATTTAAAATTTTCTAGCAACCACATTTGAAAAGCACATTTTTTAAGGCCAATATCCTCAAAATATTTTAACATTAATCCATACTAAAATTGTTAATGAGTTAGTTTACATTCCTTTTTTAATATTAAATTTTTGAAGTTAGGCATTTTATACATCTAGCACATCTTAATTTGAACTCGCCACATTTCAGGTGCTTAATAGCCACACATAGCCAAATGGCTACCTCATTGGACAACACGGTTCTATAGTATAGTAGCTCCAGTCAGCTCTTGATACCATGGTACCACTTATTTCAAATGTGTTGATAATAACCAAACCCACAACTTAATTTGTCTTTCTCCAGACCTTTTATTTGTATAGAAAATACAGCAAATAAATAGGCTCTGGAGCTAGACTACCTGTGTTTAAAGCCTACTGTTACCACTTACCAACGTGGACTAGTTACTTACCCTCTCTGTACTTCAGTTTCTTATCTGTAAATTGGAGATAATGAAGTGGTTTGAGAATTAATTATGTTGCTATATGTTAGTGTCTACCCTATAAAAAGCATTCCATAAATATTAGGTATTATTCGTGATTTAGACAGGTTATTAGCAGCTTTGAGCTTTACGTTTTTGCCAGTAGATTCTTTCTGGTGGGAATGCTGATAAACAATAAAAGGATCATGAGGCGTATTAGAGGAAAGGATAGTGAGGGCTTGCATGATCTGTATTCCAGGGTTATTTTAGAGCCACAGAGTCAGAGTTTTAGAATCACAGTATATCACTTAGCATAATCCTGTCTTTTCATATATGGGGAGATCAAAAGAATGATGCCTTCCTACATTATAAGGAATCTTTTGCTTTGGAAATCCTGAATACGAGAAATTAGTTTAAATTCATTTTAAAAATCTGTATCATACCGGGTCATCTTGAAGCTACTATTTGTCAGTACCTACTCTATTTTACTCTTCCTGTTAAACACATCACTGCCTTAGTGCTTCACACTCTGCAAGTGTTTGTAGAGTGGACTTTCTTCCAAACTACCTGTGCCCTTTATAATAGCAGTGTCGGTATCAGAGGCTAGTCTCTTC
The DNA here is from genome assembly GCF_024610735.1 of Ursus americanus. Lineage (NCBI taxonomy): Eukaryota > Metazoa > Chordata > Mammalia > Carnivora > Ursidae > Ursus > Ursus americanus. The sequence goes on from NC_142134.1 coordinate 70,264,714, forward strand.
CTCTATTTTTAACCTGTGAAGAAGTTATGGGAGCCCTTGATAGAGCTGTGACTCTTAAAGACAGGACAGTCCAGATAAATAAAATTCTAGATAATCAACTTGACATTTCTTTCTTGCTGCTTCTTGCCTTCTGCTCTTTTGTCTTTCCACTAAGTTCTGCTTCATCTTGTCATTATTGCCATGAAAATTTCAGAAATCTGAATTTGATGAGGACTGGTATGGATGGGTCAGTCACCCAAAAACCTTGGCACTTGGCTGTACAACTATTTTTTTCAAGCACTAGCAGGTTTTTTTTTTTTTTTTTTTTTTTTTTACCAATTTAAAAAGGTGTAAATTATGGAACTGTTAACATGGACAAGGCATATGGGATCTATGGTGATAATGAGTAGTTGGGTGTTTAAGACGTGTATCCAACTTTGTCTTTACCATAGGCATATCAGTGGATTTCATGTATAAAATTTGAAATTCTGTGGGGCGCCTGGGTGGCTCAGTCGTTAAGCGTCTGCCTTTGGCTCAGGACGTGATACCGGCGTTCTGGGATCAAGCTCCGCATCAGGCTCCTCTGCTGGGAGCCTGCTTCTTCCTCTTCCACTCCCCCTGCTTGTGTTCCCTCTCTCCCTGGCTGTCTCTCTCTCTCTCACATAAATAAGTAAAATCTTAAAAAAAAATAAAAAAAATAAAATTTGAAATTCTATGTTCTCCTGGATTATTTTATACTTGGAAGAGTAAAATTCTGCCATCCTTAGAACCAAGCAGTGTGTGAAATTTGTATTTTTGCAGATGTTAGATACAGGCTACAAGCTGGTCTGAGCATATCATAGTCTCCTTTCTGCATGGTGCTGTCTCTTCATGTCCATGCTGTTTCCTTTGGCTGGCTATATATATGCAGCCTTCTCAGCTTGGCTGTGCACCCTGATACATTGTTATGTGTCCTCCATGTTTCCCAGACTTGTCTGACTTTCAACCCTGGTCTTTAATTCTACCACAGTGCAGTCCTGGTGGAGCAACAAAGGCATGTAGATTTTTGGATATGCAGTTTTTTCCCCTTATTAGTAAATTCAGCCTTTCAGTTATAATATTCTATATTTTTTGTGTGTGATTTCCTGTCTTTTTCTTTTTCGATAGTGTTCCTTCTTTTTGGTATATATACTTATATATATAAAAATATAAATATATATATATATTTGGTATATATAAGTATATATATAAGTATATATATAAATATATATATAAATATATATAAATATATATATAAATATATATAAATATATATATAAATATATATATAAATATATAAAAATATATATAAATATATATAAATATATAAAATATAAAAATATATATAAATATATATAAATATATATATTGGTAAATATAAGTTTATATATATAAATATAAATATATATAACCAGCATTCATGGATAATAGATAACAGTTGGTTAGAGCACCAAATTCATACATTCAAAATTTGGGGGACCCATTTAACTTTATTAGAGTCCATACTTTGGGCTGAATCTATCATTAAGAAATTCTTTCAAAAGTTTTTATTCACCACAGAAAGTAAAAGAATGTGAAATTTAATGAAGAATCACTTTTCTATATCTCATTCTATATCTCATCTCTATATCTCATCTCATCTCTATATCTTATCTCATCTCATTTTGTACAGTTTTCTAATGGTTGACAAGAAACCTATCCTGCTTATTTCATTCACTTCTTGTTTTTCTTTTTTCTTTATTTTTATTTGTTGCCACGTTATTATTACTTTCTTTATGCTATCTCACGGATTCAGTTTTTATGGTGAAGTAAGCATGTTGGGCAGATTCAGATAAGATTTTAGTTTATAACAGTATCTGTATTGCTGGTTTCATTGTCTTTCAGCCTAGCGTATAATATATATTAAGTCATTTTTTGGAATACCTGCTTTGGTTTTGTAGTTTACAAAGCAGTAGCATCTCCCATTTGTCTTTCTTCATCAAGTAAAAACTCATAATCATATTCAATTAGTTGTTCATAGTTTACCAGATTGCTTTTTCCCCATTTGATTGTCTAGCTGCTTCTTTACAGCCCATACATTTTCATCTGCTTTTACTTCTCTTTTGTACACATTGCCCCAAATTCCCGACTTTTTAGTTACATCTTCTACCCTCCATCCTCAGTCACTTTTAAAAATCAATTGCAACCTAGAGTCTTTTCTAAAGTATTTATTGAAAAACAAGTTTGAGACCTTTTTTCAGATTGGCCAGTTCTTTTCTGATGGGTATGTGCAGGGTGTGTATTTTAGGTAGTAACTTGTCCAGTAGTCTTCATATTTAAGTAGTCAGCCATTTAGGGACAAGGGACTGGGTCTTCACAAATGGTAGAAAGGACTAAGAATTGAGAGAATATGGTTTCTTTCTTAGCTTTAATCATTATAGCCTTTGGCACAAGTCATTTATCTGTAAACTAGGACAGTATCTATCCTCATATGTTCACTTTTTTGTTTTGGGGAAAGGTCTATAATACTTATATAGTAGTGGTTTCTGGCTGAAGATATAAATTAAGGTATTAGGTATAATTAGCAGCATAAAGATGATCATTTAAACCCATGGAAATAGATGAGATCATCTAGGTATAAGGGATAATATAAGTAGAAAGGAGTACTCTATACCGTGCCTTAAGAAATCTTAGCATTCTTTGGGCAGAAGAAGGGGAGCTTCAGAATAAGTCCACTGAACTTTTACACTAAAAAGTAAGGCAGTTGCCTCTAAGTAGGAAAATCAAGAGCTAGTAGTATCACCAAATCTAAGGAGAGGAGTGTTACAATAAGAAAGGATTGTTACATGTTGTTTGAGATGTTAACATCAAACAGGAATGTTTGAAATGTTCCTTCAAACAGGAAAGTATACATTGTTTTTGGCAGCATGTAGATTCTAGGTGACATTAACTGGTAATTTCAGCTGTGGTGGAGAAGGAAGCCATATTGTAATAGGCTGGAAAACAGTTAAGATGTATATAAGAGGAGATAACGTTTGTAGTAGACTACTCATTTGAAAAGCTACATTTTGAGGAAAAACAGATAAATGAAGCAGTAATTGGAAGAACCTGGGGTCTAGGGATGTTTGTTGCTTAGGTGGGAGATAACAATTATGATGGGGAATGCTTTTTTTGAATCAATAATAATCAATGATTACTTTGATGTTATTTAACTTGAGACTTGAATGTAACAAGATATTGAAACAGGGAAATAGAACGGCCTCGGTTTGACTCACTGAATGTGAACTATAAAAGTATCTCTTGGGGTGCCTGGGTGGCTCCGTCGGTTAAGCAGCTGTCTGCCTTTGGCTCAGGTCATAATCCCAGGGTCCTGGGATTGAGTCCCGCATGGAGCGCCTTGCTCAGCAGGGAGCCTGCTTCTCCCCTTCCCTCTGCCTGCCACTCCCCCTGCTTGTGTGTACTCTCTGTCAAATAAATAAGTAAAATCTTTCAAAAAATAAAAATAACTTTTTTCTTCAAAAAATACTTTCCTAATTAAGTGCATCACTAAGATATATGTGGAATTAGTGTGTTACACAATTTAAAGGAATGATTTTTTTCCAATTAATTTACTGTTGTCAGTTAATCATCAGACATCTTGAGTCCTACTGTGTGCCAGTTGATGGGGTGTAATTCTGTTTCTTATTGGGTTCTGAACTGGAAATAGACTTAGGAATCAGAGATTAAAATATTAACTTTTTAATCTGTAGGTTGTATGGAAGAATTTGCCTTGAAATTGAGGCCAAATCAGACTCCTTTACTCCCTGTACCCCTGAACTGAATTTACCAACCTATCAAAGATAGAGCAGCCGGCACTGCAGACCTCTTCTAAAATACTGGGAAGCTCTGTGCCTGGTAGATCTTGGTGAGTTTACCATGTGATTTGCTTATTGGTAGGTATGACCATCTAGGCAGAGTGAGATGGAGGCTTGGCCATGCATGAAAAATGACCTTTAAAACATTAATTCATCCCACTAGGAACAGCTATCAAGGATGTTGCCAATATTAGTCATTCCTCTTTCCTTTGGGAGGACTGAATAAGGGTAGAGAAAAGGGCAGAAGCTTCTTTCAAAATACTTTCCCTAAGAATGTGAAAATTGTTGGGAGAGGTAGGGACTGTGGGTGAGTAAAAAGCTTATTGTATACACTAGGAATAGGGCTTAGACTTTGCTTTTATTAAAGCACCCACAGTTATCAGGGTTGTTAAGTATTAGAGTTTGTTTAATATAATGGAAAGACAGAAGAGGGAGCAATTAATTTTGATTTGAAATGACAAGGCTTCTAAAGATTGAGTGAAAGCAGGAGTTGGCAAACTTTTTTTTTTTTTTAATATTCCTTATGCTGTACTTTTCATCTCCTGACTTATTTATTTTATAACTAGAAGTTTATACTTCTTAATCCTCTTTACCTATTTTGCCCATCCTTGCACCTACCTTCCCTCTGGCAATAACCAGTTTGTTCTCTGTATTTAAAGGTCTGGGGTTTTTTGTTTATGTTTGTTTGTTTTGTTTTTTAGATTCCTCATATAAGTGAAATCATGTGGTACTTGTCCTTCTCTGTCTGACTTACTTCATTTAGCATAATACCCTCTAGGTCCATCAGTGTTGTCGCAAATGGCAAGATCTCATTTTTGTTTTACAACAGAGTAATATTCTAGTGTGTGTGTGCGTGCGTGTGTATGTGTGTATCACATCTTTATCCATCCATCAATGGGCACTTGGATTGGCTGTTGTAAATAATGCTGCAGAAACACAGGGGTGCATATATCTTTTTGAATTAGTGTTTTTGTTTCTTTGGGTAAATACCCAGTAGTGGAATTACTGGATCATATGGTGTTTCTATTTTTAGTTTTTTGAGGAACCTCCATACTGTTTTCCACAGTAGCTGCACCATGTTACGTTTCCGCCAGTAGTGCATAAGCATTCCCTTATTCCACATCCTCTCTAACAGTTGTTGTTTCTTGTCTTTTTGACACTAGCCATTATGACTGGTGCAAGGTAATATCCTCAATGTGGTTCGATTTGCGTTCCCCTAAAAACCAGTGACGTTAATTATCTTTTCTTGTGTCTGTTGGCCATCTCTATGGCTTCTTTGGAAAAATGTTTATTCAGGTGATCTGCCCATTTTTAAATTGGATTGTGTGTGTGTGTGTGTGTGTGTGTTGAGTTGTATGTGTTCTTTATATATTTCGGATTTTAACCCCTTATCAGATATATCATTTGCAAATATCTTCTCCCATTCAGTAGGTTGGCTTTTTGTTTTGTTGATGAGGTTTCCCGTGCTTGTACGAAAGCTTTTTTATAAAGTTCTGGATAATAAATTTGGTCCCTGTTGCAACTACTCAATTTTACCGTTAAAGCGCAAAAGCAATATATAAATGAATGAGCATGGCTGTATTCCAGTAAAAAGTTATTTACAAAAATAGCCATATGTGGCCTACAGATCATAGTTCGCTTATCCCTAAGTTAAATGATCCAGCGGGAGAGTAGGGTGGAGGGAATAGGCAGAGGCTTTGTATAAGCAAAAGTATAGAAGTCTAAATAATGATATATGCTGAAAATTGTCAACACTCTAGTGTCATTGAAGTATAAGGTGGGAGTAGGGAGTAGGACTAGAAGTATAAATTATGGCCTCTCTATAAGGAAGAAATTATGAGTCTTGAAGTTTTTTTTTTTTTTTTTAAACGGGTAATAACCATGATCGGATAAGTTGGCTTATGTTCATATTGAACATCTGCTGTTGGTTCAGGTTTGAGGGGCTTTTTGTTTGTAATAGTTTTAAGAAGCTCAAATTGAAGCAGCCCTTTTAAGTCAAAACTGGGAAAATAAGCAATCTCCACTTCAATATATTAATTAAGATGTTGCATTGCAGGGGCGCCTGGGTGGCACAGTGGTTAAGCGTCTGCCTTCAGCTCAGGGCGTGATCCCAGTGTTCTGGGATCGAGCCCCACATCAGGCTCCTCCGCTGGGAGCCTGCTTCTTCCTCTCCCACTCCCCCTGCTTGTGTTCCCTCTCTCGCTGGCTGTCTCTATCTCTATCGAATAAATAAATAAAATCTTTAAAAAAAAAAAGATGTTGCATTGCAGAAGTACTTGAATATGGCACCCTTCTTTTCTGCCTGGGCTCTGAACAACTTGAAAAACAAGGAAAAAGATGGCAGCCAAAATATCACTTCTGTTGATGAGACCAGGTTAGATGAACAGCTTGGTGGGAGAGTTCCATGGGCTGGCATAGGCCAACTTATCCACCCAGTCCTAGGCATACTAGGGAAGCAGAGCAAAATATGAGCTCACCGCAGGTATGTTTTCCCGATAGCTCACTCCCAAGGGGAAAGGAAGCAGAACTGAACTCTGTCTACTCAATTATTCTTTACAAAATCACCAACCAGATCAGGCAGTTAGTTCACTTCCCTAGGGGTGAGGAGAGGCGCGTATTATGCTTGTGAAGAAGCATCTTTCCTCATAGAAACAAGGAGCAAGAAAAAGGTTTTATTCCTCCAACAACCCAGGCTACTTTTTTTGCAGAGTTATATCTGTAGATAAGTTCAACTGTTATTATACTGAAAAGTCAAACTTACATATTCTGATATTTAAAAAAATATTTAATTCTGTTTGAAACAACCATATTTCTTAAACTCTTTTTTAATGAACTAGATTTTCTACAGACCTGTGTAAGACTTAAATAAAATCCATGTTTGGTGAGAAAAGAAAGACAATACTAACTTCTATACCAAGTGACTTTTTAAATTTAGAAAGAATATAGCTCTATTTTTTTAAGTGAAAAAAGCAGATACTTTGATAAATAGATTATGCTTTTAAACAGCTCTGATTATGGGTGCTTATGCAGTTTATTCACTGGTATCTGTTTCTTTAAAATGTTATAAATTCTTTCTTATCCTCTTCCCTTTCTGAACAATTCAGTACTAAAAGCATCAGGTGGGACCAAGCATGGGTAAGTGTCTACCCTGGATGGTGTATGTGGGAGAGACAGCCATGTCTTCTTGGAGGAGTGCAATGTCGGAGCCTGACAGGGGTGAGGAGGTTCCCCATGTGGGTTGATGGAGTTTCAAGAGGTGAGGAGTAATCTGACTAGAAGGGCATGCTGGTGCAAGTTGTCAGAGTCCCAGCAGGGTATCTGTGAAGGATAGTAGACCTGTTATGAGGGAGGGTTGGTTGTTCCTAGTAAGGGCTGTCCAGACCTGAACAGGGTAAGAGGATAAAGAGGGCATCTACTTGGAGGTGGGTTGGGAAAGAAAGGCATCCGTGTAGGAGGGTAGCATCGTGTGGGTATATTGAGGCTCAGTTGGATGAAGAGGAAGTTGATGCATGGAAACATCCCAGTGTAAGATGTCAGAGCCTGAGGGTGGGGAGAGGAAGGCATCCCATAGGAGGGTCAGCTCAGTATAGGTAGGATGTTAGAGCCTGAGCAGCAGGAGGAGGATATTCTTGTAGGAGGGGTGGTAGGCATGAGGAATAGGAACCTGAACAAAGTGAGGAAGTTATATACATGGAGGAGGCATGGGGGTATTGAGGCAGAGAAGGGTGAGGAAGGTATCCCTGGAGGGAAGGGGAGATAGTGGGAAATTGGTTACACACAGGGAGACTGATCAAAAAAATAAAGATAATGGGAGCCAGGCCTCTCACTGTCTGAGAGGGGAGTTTCAAATATGGAATTGGAGAAAAGTACAATGCTTTCTGTAGTATTGGACTAGAAATGAGATATTGGTGTGAACCCATGGTTTTCATTATATATAGATTAGAAATATAGAAGTAAATGTGTGTGTGTGTGTATGTATACGCACTTAGGCCCTATACTGTTCACTGAGAAGGGGCCTAGGAGCAGTGACAGTCCAATAACATTGTACATAATGTATCATTGTTAATTTCTTGATTTTAATGGTTGTATTCCTAACAGAATGCTTTTGTAGGAATTACTTGTTAAAGAATTCAAGGGTGGTGGGACATGATGTAGGCCATTTACTCTCAAATAGTTGGAAAAATAAAAGTTTGTATCATACTTAAAACATTTTCTATAAATTTAAAATTGTTACAGGAGTGCCTGGGTGGCTCAGTCAGTGAAGTGTCTGACTTCGGCTCGGGTCATGATCTCAGGGTTCTGGGATCAAGCCCTGCATCATGCTCCCTGCTCAGTGGGGAGTCTGCTTATCCCTTTGCCTTTCCTTCTGTTCTCTCTCTGTTTCTCTCTCTCTCTCAAATAAATAAATAAAATCTTTAAAATAAATACAGTTGTTACAAAGGAAAAGTAAGTATTTAAAAGCAATGTTATTTACATTCTCTTGAATTAATCACTTTCAGCCCTTAAAACCACACAGTAATATATAAATTGTCTTACAGGTTTTTCAACACTAAGAATTGCCCTTTAAATAATGATAGCTAATATCTATGAGTGCTTACCATGTGTCATACACTTTATGTATGTGTATTAATCATATTTAATTTTCACATGTGAAATAGTACAATTTTATTTTTCATTTTACAGATTAGAAAACCGAGGCTTAGAGAAGCTGCCCAAGACTTTCCATGTAGGAAATGTGAAGGTAGAATTCACATCCAGGTCTTTATTACTCTCTTGGTCAAACCTGGTTAAAAAAATAACAAGTCTGATCCTTCCTAATCAGGTGGTTGTGTCTAAAGATTTAGTAAAATAGTGTTGTTCTCTGTTTCATTTCAGAACCCTGAGGTGCAAGGGTAGGGAAAAGTGTTCTGGACTTAGACCACCTCAGCACTTGGTTCTTGGTGAGAAATAAGAGATAATAAGGCCTTCTGTTATTTAAATACACATATCTGAGTTAAGGATTCTATTAAGGTAGATTAATGAGAAATAATATACCCAAATTTCTTTCTTGGTCATCTGTTGGGAATAGTGGGTGGTAAGACCATGGAGTTAGTGGGGCAAGGATTTTTCCCAGCCCAGACTATCAGTGTTTTTAGTCTGGGTATAAAGTTATTCTCCATCCCAGTTCCAAGAATGATGACCATCTCCTTTCCATCTCTTTTGAACTTTTCCAAAGAATAGTAAATGATCAAATAGAAGATTGCTAATGACAATTTATTGTTTCATTTTAATTCCCCTTTGCTTCTGATCCCCTATACCCATTTATAGTGTAGGAAAATAGTGCCTGGTAAATGTTTTTTTAAAAAACATACCAACATTATGGCATCAGTCTAATCAGTACCTATTTTTTCTCCTTTGCCTTATTACTTGACCTTTTAATATTTCCATTCTGGCATCAGTATAACTTATAAATGGGATAGAATATTCCTATGAGTGTACATTAGCTTACTTATCTTACTAAGTTATCTTCTTTATCTTCACTCTTCTCATCAGTGTGAACCCACAGATCCTTTCATTCTCTGTTATAGAGTTTTTGCTGACCCTCTCATTCTTTAGACCCATTCTAAAATTGCCCCTTTATTTTATATCAGGAATAATAGGATTTTCAGTGTTGAAGGAAGCATGGTCATCTGCTATGATCCTATTGTGCATCTCTTCCTCATGATTTTTTTTCAGTTAAGTATTTACAGTGTTAGGCTTTGTGCTAGGGGACTCTGATGCATTAGATTGTTTTCATGAAGCACAGTCTTGTAGATTACACAAGGTTTTCTTACTATAATAAATGCTATAATAGAAGCATATACAATATTAACGTTGTGATACAAAGGAGGAGAGTGATCAGGTTTCCTTGTATGGGTCCAAGAATGGTTGTATGATGATTGTGAGATATGAGAAAAGAGAAAGAGATGAGTCATGAAGAAACTTCTGAGCAGAATATAATAGTAATTATTGTTATTTTTAATTATTTTACTTTGCATTAGGCATTAATGCTTTGATTTTCACAACAGTTATGTAAGTAGGAACTCTTTTTATCATCCCCATTAAATAACTCATAGGTAATGGAAAACCACTCATGGGTTTTAAGCATGGGAGTGACATAGTTTCGTTTGTGGTTTTTTAAGATTATTCTGCCAGTAGAGTAATAGGGGAATAGGACAGGCAAATCGACCAGGGGAACGTCAAGATAGCCCAACCAAGAAATTATGAGAATCTGAAATAAGAGTAGTAGTACTAATGGAGGAGAAGGAAAAACTCAAAAGATATGATGCATTACAATCAACAGATTTTTAGATACTGATAAACTGTGGGCATACAGAAAAAGGAGGGAGAATAGAGAAGATTATTTTCAGGCTTCTTTTAGGAGACCTAGTTGGATTGTGACACAGTTATCCAGGATAGGATATAGAGCAGCATATTT